>NW_022985562.1:790388-968389 GCF_010093815.1 Pseudovirgaria hyperparasitica
TGTTGACTTGTGCTGTTGACTTGTGCTGTTGACTTGTGCTGTTGACTTGTGCTGTTGACTTGTGCTGTTGACTTGTGCTGTCGTCATGTTCTGTTGTTACCACTCTTCATTTTCACTGCGGTACAAGAGCAAGAAGAGAAACAAAAAAGAAGCAGTTTTATGTAAGTCTATAGCCGTGTACCAGTCAGTACCAGTCCATCCATCCCCACGTCCTACCCACCCACCCACCAACCACCACCTTCCCCAGCCCTTCCCCTACATTTCAACAACTCCACACCAAAACCCCTCCCACTTCACCTCCACGCCCTCTCCACATTCACCACCCGACACCCTTCCTCCCCACCATCCCCATCCACCCCATCCCCCCTCCCCTCCAACCACCCAACCACAAAAACCCTCTCCCCCTCCCCCTCCAACACCCTCACCGCCTCCCGCACATTCCCCTCCTTAACAACAACCACCATGCCCAACCCCGTATTCCACACCCGCGCAAACTCCCCATCCGCCACATTCCCCGCCTTCTTCAACCACCTAAACACCGGCGGCACAGGGTACGCAGATGCATCGACGACGGCACGCAGATGCGGCGGGAGCATGCGTGGGATGTTTTCTACGAGCCCGCCGCCGGTGATGTGGGCTATGCCTTCGAGGAGGTTGCGCTGGGTGGCGGCGAGGATGGCGTGGACGTAGATGCGGGTTGGGGTTAGGAGGGCTTGGCCTAGGGTTTGTGCTGGGTTGGTGTTTGTGTCGAAGGGTGCAGGGTCGGAGTATGCGAGGCCTGCGCGCTCGACGATGGCGCGCACGAGGCTGAAGCCGTTGCTGTGTACGCCGCTGGCCGCGAGCCCGAGGAGGACGTCGCCGGCTTGCATGTTTGCCGTGTCGGGGAGGACGCGCTGGTCGCGGTCGAGCGCGCCGATGGCGGCGCCACCGGCATCGTATTCGCCTCGCGCATAGAGACCGGGCATTTCGGCTGTTTCGCCGCCGATGAGGGCGCAGCCTGCGGCGCGACAGCCTGCTGCGACGCCCTCGATGAAGGAGGCTGTGGCGTCGAGGTCGAGGGTGGCGCAGGCGTAGTAGTCGAGGAAGAAGAGGGGGCGGGCGGACAGGGCGACGATGTCGTTTACGTTCATTGCTACGAGGTCGATGCCGACGGTGGAGTGGGTGTTGGTTGCGAAGGCGAGTTTGACTTTGGTGCCGATGCCGTCTATGCCGGCGATGAGGATTGGGGGCTGGGTGTAGCCTGCGGCGGAGAGGTCGAAGGTGCCGCCGAAGGAGCCGATGAGGGCGTCGGTGCCGGGGCGGCGGGTTGAGGAGACGGCGGATTTGATGCGGGTTATGAGGGCGTTGCCGGTGGTGATGGAGACGCCGGTTGAGGCGTAGGTTAGGGGGGGTTGTGAGGGGGGGGAATGGGGATGGGGATGGGGTTGTGAGGGGGTGTTGGTGTGGGTGACGGTGGTGCCTTCTTCGGCGGGCGCGAGGAGTTTCCAGGAGCAGGCGATGTTGTTCTTTGCGAATTCGGCGGTGATGTGGTGCGCGATGCTGTCAAAGTTGTGGGTTGCGAGGGCGAGGATGGTCGGGCCCGCGCCGGAGAGGCAGATACCCAGCAGGCCTGGGTGGGAGCTGGGCGTGACGCTCTGGAGGATCTCCGTGAGGCCGGGGATGAGGGTTTGGCGGTAGGGCTGGTGGATCTTGTCCTGCATCGCGCGGTAGATCATGTCGGCGTCGGGCGGGCTCTGGCCCAGCGCGGTGGTGAGGAGGGCGAGGCGCTGGAGGTTGAAGATGATGTCGGGCCGGGTGTAGGACTGCGGGAGCACCTCGCGGGCCTTGGCCGTGGCGACTTCGAATTCGGGGATGATGGCGATGCATTTGATTTCGGGCGCCCATTTGAAGCGCATGTAGTGCCCGATGTCGAGCGGTGGTTCGGGCGGCTGGAGGCCGGTGTCGATGCCGCCGGCTGGTTCGGGGAGTACCTGTTTTTCGTGGTGTGAGTATAGTATGTGTGGATAGATGGATACAGATGTGTGGATTTCTTGGCATGGTGTTTTGTGTTGTGGATATGCGATGACTCGATTGACTTGACCACGTGTGTGATTGGATGCACCTTACCTCTGCTAGTGGAATCTCCTTGCGCTCCAAGTCCTCCTTGGACAGTTCGTTGAGATAGGTGCCGATGAAGCCGCCGTACAGCGCCGCAGCAACATTGTCCGGATGCCGCTCAATCATCAAACAGTAGTCCAACATCCGCGCTCTTGACAGTTTGAGGTTCCCGACTTCATTCGCCAGGGCGACGCCGCCGACAACAGCGCACGCGCTCGACCCCAGTCCTCGTCCTAACGGCACGGGATTGTGGACATGGACGTGAGTAGTCGCTGGAAACGCGCGCTGGCCAGCACATCGCAGGACATACAGCGCCACCCGAGTGATCAGGTTCTTCTCCGGGTCCAGACTGATGTCCTCCTTGCCCACGCCGGAATACTCAAGCACACAATTCAGCGGCTGCCCCGACACGGATGCGTCAATGGTAACGTGCAGCTCGAGGTAGACGCTGAGCGCGAGTCCGATAACATCGAACCCGGGGCCGATGTTTGCGGACGAGCACGGGACCTTGATGATGGTCGTCATGCTTTTGTGATACGCGGTGTGTGCTTTGTGGTGTTTGTTTGTTGTGACCGCTGCGCGTGGAAAGCCATCTACGAAACTTTTTTTTTTTGGTGGTTTATGTCGCTCACACTTTTTCACGCCCGACAATCGCGGGGTGCCAAGCCGTCCTGCAAGTTTGATACCTTATTCATGGGACCCATGACTGCTCGGCGTACCATGCGCGAGTCATGGCAAAGTGTGTGTGTTGACATGTTTGCGGATGTTTGGACTACATCAAATATTCACGTCGTCTTCATCTACGCCTCTCATCAAACCTTCGGATTTGCGAATGGCGCTGGGACGAAAAGGAGTCCTTGATGTTTCCTGTCGCGTGGCTTGTTTGCTAGGACCAGTCGAGACTAGCGCTCATCAGGCTTCAAACATCACCACCCAAGCCTCTTGTTGTTTTCTTTCTTTTCCTCCCATTCCCTTCATCGTCCACGTATATAAGACGGGCAACATGTCCCTCAATCTGTGCTGCCAACATTCTCAGCCATGAGCGACGCGTCGTGGAGCGCCCTGCCGCTTCTCAAGGCCACGAAAGACATTCCAGACTTGCTTGTCAAGGCCATCTTTACCCAAGACAGCTATCATGTGTCGCTAACAGACATGAACGGCCATTTCTGGTCGCAGTCCAAAGACCGCAAGGGTGTCCGACGCGAGAGTATGGAGCAAGAGACTGCTATCGATGCATGCGAGAGCTTGACCAATCTGCGCCAGCTCCTCGAAAAGCTCGAGGGTGCGCTCAACGGTGCGGACGGGTGCACATGCAAAGTTGCCAGAGATGGAGAATCCCTCTCCTTGCAAGTCCAAGTCTCTCTGCCCAGACCCTTGGGCGTGCTGAGTTACGTCTTCCAGCTTGAATCTAAGCACCAGGACTTCTACACCCAGATGGTGCTTCCCTTGGTCCTGACGGCGCATCATCAACAGCAAGACACTGCAGACCTTGTTGATCGTCTCAGCCATAAAGACCACATCATCGAAGTGCTCTTGTCGCGTATGAAGGCTACAGGCATAGATATATCGGCCGTGTTTCCTGCTGCCAAGAAAGGTGATCTGAAGCAGGCGGGAAAGCAGGTGAGAGGTTTAGATCCATTCGACCAGCGCACATGGGAGAAGTCTCGAGCTGTGCAGCGGGGAGTGCATACGTCGATAACCAGTATGCTGAGGGATCTCTCGCCTCGACTAGATTCAGCCTCGGAGCAAATCAGAGCTCAAGAAGCCCTGGGATTGTGGGAGGTCAGACACAGTGTGATACCTGGTAGTTCTGCAGAATCAAAGACAGAAGTCGAGATTTCCAGTTCTCCGGTGCCGGAGCAGGAGCAGGAGCAGGCTGAGACAGGCGATGATGAATTTCAGGTTAGTCAATGTGAATCACATGCTTCTTATAGGGTGCTTATTGTGGCGTCAGAGACAAGCGACTCCACCGGCCTTGAAACAAGTTCATTCTAGATCATCACCTGACGCTCTAAGATCACCTCGCACGTCGAATGCTGTAGTAGCCAGGCCGGCCGCCGACGACGACGAAACTACAGACGATGAAGATGACGACCTTGATGTTCCTACGAGCTCGAACATCACCAAGCCAAAGTGTCCAACACCCGAGCCTGAGCCAGTCGTCCCAGCCGTGAGGCCGAAAGGCAAGCTAGGCATGATTGGCAAACGCAAGCCGTCACCGGCTATGGACGTGGCTCTCCCTGAGCAAGAAGACACGGCCACGCTGCAACCTCAATCCGAAGCCATGGATATCAAAAATGACGAGCCAGCGACGAAAGTCATAGAATCGTCCGAGTCGGCCACATCAGCAGCGCCGAAAAAGGGGAAGCTGGGCGTTATCGGAGGCAGAAAGAAAGTCGCGACTAACGGGCCTGCTCACAGTCGTGAGATCCCAGACGACAGTATGGACATTGATGTGAAGGGTAAGTCAAGCGTGACAGCGACTAGGGTAAAGCGTGAGGCCACCAGTCCGACGAGACACAGCGCCGCTCCGCAGTCATCGCAGGAGAAGGCAGATGAGAAAAGGGCCGAACTCAAACGTCAACTGGAGGAGGCCAAGAACAAGGCACCAGCGAAGAAGAAACGAAGATTCTAACGCTGCAATAATCAGGCCATGTAGAAGGCGCATACACGCAAGCTGGTGTCCAGTATACATGGCGCCTCATGATGGCGCAGTAGGTATATTTAGCTTTATATCCATTTCATGAAATGCCTTTCGGCAGTTGTTTCAGTAAAACTTTTTCTCAATCAAGTAAGACATGGTGTGTTGTCATTGTCTCTTCTTCTCATTTTCTCCAAAATATCCCTTTCACACATTG
Organism: Pseudovirgaria hyperparasitica; assembly: GCF_010093815.1. Lineage (NCBI taxonomy): Eukaryota > Fungi > Ascomycota > Dothideomycetes > Acrospermales > Acrospermaceae > Pseudovirgaria > Pseudovirgaria hyperparasitica. The sequence goes on from NW_022985562.1 coordinate 795,344, forward strand.
CCTCAACGTCGTCGATAAAGCGCCTTTCTCTCAGCTTCACTCCTGATTTCAACGGCGATCTGTCATGTCACTTGCCAGGCCGCTTAGCTGCACAACAACAGAAAAGGAGTGGAGGACGCGACCGCTTGGAGGCTTGAAGCATGGGCAAAGTGAATCAACGCGCGGTGAGACGTCGAAAACAGCTCTTTGTTGTTTGCACTAGCTCTGTCTGCTCTCCTGTCCTACCCACAGCGCATCCAACCAATTCTCTCGCAGAAAGTGACCATACATTCTACACCTCTACACTCTACATTCCCGCATCTGAAAGAAACGCAACTCCAGGTCAGTCCAGGGTCAAACGCCTGTTTCTGTGTTTGTCCCTGCCGTCAGTAACTGTTACTATTACTGTTACTGCCACGGATCGCGTTCCTACCTGCTGCTCGTTCTCGACACGCGCCTTCCCCCAGATCTTCATCGGCAGCTCCACCTGCGTTATCCAGATATCTCTGTCTCTATCGCTATTGCCTCTGCTCCTCCTAGCAAACATATCTTCTTCGCCATGTGCACATATCAGTATCTCTATTATTCCGCATGTTGTCATCAGACTTTCATCTTACTGGATTATTGCGACAAATACAAGGCTCTGAATCCGCAGAGCTTCAAAGCTCCTGTGCCTTCTGATGTCACTTCGCAGGATACCTCAAACGTAACACAGGTAGACTCGGATTCAGCGCGCGAAGACACTTCGCAGGTGTCCCGGCTTCGAAGAACTCAGTCGGTCTCTCAAGGTACTACGTCGACTGATACTCGCAGACGGAGAGCGTCGTTTCCAGACTCTTGTCTTAGTCGCTTGTACATGTGTAAGTCCCTTCATTTGTTTCCTCACGCTCAAAACTGACTGTTGGATCCAGATCGAGAGCGTATCCCTTTAGCTGCATCAATGGATCTTCATATGTCACTGGAACGTCCGGGAGACGCTACAATGCTGCCAGATGCCAGCCCGGAGCATCACATACTCCAAGAAGGACACATGAGACATGTGCTGTCGCGAGAAGAGCTCAACGTAAACGTTAGCAAGGGTCTGATCCGTCGAACACAGACACCCGATGGCAGGGAGAAGTTACACGTCTCTCATGATTGCAAAGTTCCAGGTGTCAATGCGAGCCTCGAAAATCATGGGCCTTCACCAACAAGCTACTCTTCTCGCAATGTCTCTGGATGCAGCTTGAAGGACGCTGCTACCCTCACCATGTTTCCTCCGCTACAGGATACTACAAACAGCAGTGTCCAGTGCACGGTGTCGGTCCGCAGCAGCAGCAATACCCTGTCTCAAGTATCGTGGGCTCAGGTCGCTGGTGGCTCCTCTTCAAACCGCCCAGAGCAGAACACTGCAACTTCATCAACACTCTGCACACGTGCTGGTACCTCTGGATCCGATGCTTTGACGTCGTCGAGTACCCCGACTCGTACTACTGTTGCATCAGATCTACAGTCCCCGGCTGCCAGATCTACGGCCTCACCAAGTGGTAAGGCGTATCAATCCATCATTCCTATCCTTATCCTGCCTGACAGCCTCTTCACTCCTCCTTTATCTGATTCCGACTCCGACTCAGATAGAACAATCATACCAGATGCTAACACATCAGGAGTGCGCCGAAACACACAGCAGGCTATGACCTACGCGTCCGTGCTGTCAAAGCCAAGAGCAGCTCATGCAAGCCCAAAGACTTCAGGAGAAACATCAGCAGTGGAAAAGTCATATACCACACCCGAGAAGCATAATGCGGCAGACAACAAGCAAGAGAGTCCGGCAGATGGATCTGGTAAGGCGAAGAGCAGAGCACCAACTCTGCAGACCGCTCAACGAGCTGCCATGCGTGAGCTGAGGCGCAAGGAGTCGATCATTGGACAGGAACCAAAGTCACCCGCTGAGAAACGACTGCTTCGACCCGCTGCAAGCTGTGGTAATCTACGCAAGCCGGACAACTCAGGAAGTCCTGGCGCTGGAGATGCGCTTTCTCCTACGGTGAAGCTCAGTCCCAGTAAGGCTGGCTCCTTGAGATCAAAGTCCCCGATTCGATTTGGCATGGATAATCAAAGTTATTCCAGGGTCGGCCCCTTGTCAAAGAGTCCAACGCGTAGAGTTCCCGCGGGTCTGAGCCCTTCCACCCGCCGTCACATCCAGCACACGCCACACTCGTCCATAACTTCGTCGAGTGACGCAAATTTTGTCTCAGCTCAGCATTCTCCCCATGACGATGGCTCGCCAAACAGCTTTGTCACCGCTATTGAAATGCCCGAGCCTGAGGATACTTCAATCTTATCGAGCAGTCCAACTAAAACAAGCCAAACACGACGGGACACTAGAGCAGATGAGCGCCTTGATGTTGACCCGGGACGAACCATTCGAGTGGCAAGAATGATGCCCGCAATTCCAGATATAAAGTCTCACCAGGTTCTGAGAAATATGGACAAGGAGATGACCTCTAATCCTGGAGTGAAGTCTACGGAGCCGAAATGCACCACAGCAGAGTCAAGACTGTCGAATAGTAGTATGCCCATTAGAGACGTGCATCTTGCATCTATTTCTGCAGGTTCACATATACCTCTCCCAATAGCAGTCGCGAGGTCTCGTAAGAACTCAGTCGCCAGTAATGCAAGCATCAGCACCACGAAATGGAGACCGGAGCTGGGTCGGCTAGAGAGTGAACGCTCGACAGGGCTAGATGCGACAGAAAAGGCTTCTGTAGCATCCTCTGACACCATCCCGTTCCCTGCTTTCGAACCTGTTACATCTGACACAGGAGAGGTGGCAGAAGCGTGGTCGTCCGTAGACGAAGCCAAGATGGGATCATACATCGCGCCGGACAGGCTGAGCTATCAAGAGTCTCGGAAGTCTTCTTACGCCAAAGGCGGGAGCCAGATACCGGCAAGTCTCTCAGGTTCAACGGAAGTATCGGAAGGTCCAGGCCCGCTCTCTCGTGCCAATTCTCTAGCCAAGAGAAGAGAGTCGATCGAAGAAATCAAGAGAGCGACACTCCGTCGCGGTAGCAGCGCTGCCAAAGCCCGGGAAATGATCCCCTCATCACCAATCGAGGAGATCACGTCCCCCAGGCTCACTGGACTTGGTCCACTCGCAGACAAGGCGGTACCCCCAATCAACGAGGGCATTCATGAGGGCTATGTCCAGGAGCGAAACTATCGAACTGAACCTAGCACTCGTATGTCCCAGGCAGATATGTTCAATTCGATGTCACGACATACGGCCACCTGGGATCAGCCAGCTCTTGTTCATAAAGGGAACTTCGCAAATAATCCAGCCGTAAACAGCAGCGGTCCGGTACTGTCGATCGCGGAGATGGCTGATCAACATAGGACACAGAGATTACTGAAACTTGCACAAAAGCGCGAGGCCCTGGCAAAGTCTACAAACTCGTCTGATTTGCGACCTGATGCGCCCGTATTTGTTCCAGGACAGGGCTTCAGCCGTCCTCCACTACCAATGGACTGGCAGTTTCCAAGTAGTGCTGTTACCACGGTCAATTCTATTAACGCAGCTCCCACGTTTGCAACAACCACCCCCGTAGAAGACATGGACCCGAACGAGTCACCTTTACACGGCAAGGGTAAGAAGAAAAAGACCAGGACCAACAAAAAGCGCAGCGACACTGTAAATTCATATCCTGGGCAAGCGCCCATATCGGCGTCGGAATCTTTGGCTGGGGCCTTGCAGCCACAAGACCAGCGGTCAGGTTGGAAGCCCAGCTTCACTAAATGGAAGCCATCGTCCTTCGAAGAATCCAGCAACGCTGCCCTCAGTCCTCGCACGTACTCACAATCGTATGGAGGATTTCGCAAGCGGCCTTTTTATGACTGCTACAATACAGGCAAGCGGTATGACCAAAATGGCGTACCAGTGCAGCAATATCGGAACGATCAGTTCGCTGGTAATCCATGGGCCCAACCACATATCCAGCAGAGCTCGATGCAACCATATGAGCAGATTCCCAATCCAGGATTTCGTGTAGCAGCACCATACAACCAAGCAGGCAACATGCTTCCTGGAGGGTTTGCCACTGCACACCCAGCAGGGCGTAGCTATCGACCAAGCGGACCGGGATATGGCGGTCAGTGCCTTTCGTTGGCTCCGGCAAATTATTCAGGGATGGCTAGTGGATCACCAATCTCGCTGCGAGGAGGAGGCGGACGAGGCGGAGGCGGAGGCGGAGGCGGAGTAGGTCGAAGTGTCCGGCCAGGACCTGATGTCCCGGCTGTGCGTCGAGAGTATGTCGGATATTCGCAAAGCATCAAGCCGCGTGCCCTCAAGAATTGTGGACACTACGAAGTGATCACCGCGATAGAGATCATCGGCGGTCCTAAGTGTCCGAGATGCGCTCCTGATGAGCATAATCGCGGAAGATAAGTGTGGAGAAGCAAACGGTGCGAACAGAGAAAAAGGACTAGTGGCACGAGGGATACTATATCGAATTACAGGTGGAAGCAAGGGGCACTGAGAATGGAATGAAGGGCGTTGGAAAAGCGACATCAAGTGGAAAAGCATGTTTCTTACTCCTGCAAAAAAGGTCAGATACCCTTGTCTTATTGGTGAAAGGCTAGCAGCGGAGGCGACATTTGGGTATCTATCTGTATTCCAAAATGTGGTCACAAGGGGCTGGAATGGAAGGCTCAGGGACGCATGTCAGCACAAGCATGGATAGTTCGCACAGCGATTGGCGGTATGATAGCGATACCGCAAGTATGATAGGTCTCGAATCAGAAGTATGAATATGCAAAGGACGAGACGATGATTTATAGAGACAACAAAAGTGGGATGGTAAAGACAGGGCCCTTGAAGGGTTATTTATGGACCCTACTACTGTCAGTCGACTCTATCCTATCTATAACTAATGACTGATAGCGTATCATGCCTTCCTTACTCAGACAGATCACTCGGTATACTCGTCTAACCCAACAAGCCATGCAGTAATGCTACTCAGCAGCGTCATAATCACCCCTTGTTCGGCCCAGAAATGACCTGCCCCGGCAACTGTGCGGCTCTGCAGCACGGCATGAGAGTCATGCTGCAGCCTGGCCGTCCACTGATCCAATCGCTTCGCAGACGTGAAGAAGTCCTGGTCGCCATACACGATCAAGGCTGGGTGGTTCTCTAGCACACTGCCATTACCACTGCCATTACCACTGCCATTACTGCTACCACCACCACCACTACCACCACCACCAGGCTGACTCCTAGATCCGCGCAGACCAAATGCCAGCGCGACAGAGAGCGGCGCAAGGAGCGGCGAGACGAGCAAGAAGGCCGTTTGCGCGACATCGATATGTAGATGCAGCGGCGCTTGTTGCCCCTCTTTGTGCCCCTCCTCCTCGTCCTCGTCCTCCTCCTTCTCCCGTGTCATCGCCTCACTTCCATGCTCTCGCTGCTGTCTCCTCGTCGTCGTCGTCGTCGTCGTACTCCTCCTCTTCCTCCGCCCCGAAATCTCGCGCAACTTGCCAGGCAGGGAGTCTATACTGACGCGATGATGCGACTCGCGACTAATCCTCCTCGTTCTCCCGTGACTCTGGCGCTCGCTGCTGGGCGTTTCCTCGCCGCCCATGCTGATGGAGAGGGTCTGTGCGTAGGGTGGTGGTGGTGGTGGTGCGCTGCTGTGTGTTGTCTTCTTTTGCTTCTTTTTGACTGGGGAGGCGCGCGGTGTGAGGGCGGCGGCTTCGTGCGCGAGGTGGCGGGCGCGCAGTCGGATTTCGGAGGCGGTGGTGCCGGGCTCCGGGCTTGTGAAGCGTGTTGTTATGCTGGTTGGGGCGGGGAGGTGGGAGACGATTAGGGAGCCGTAGGAGTAGCCGCCGAGGAGGAGGCGGATGCGCGGGGGTGAGCGCCCACGGGGGCTTCCGGAGGAGGAGGAAGAGTCGTCGTCTGAGTCTGGTCTTGCGGAACTGGTTCTGCTGCTGTCGCTGCTGCCGAGGAGGGTGAGGAAGACGGCGAGGAAGCCCGCGTAGGAGATGTAGTCCTCGAGCTCAGCTCTGCCGCTCCACGTCGTCTTGCGCTTCGACGCGCCCGCGCCGCGGAAGTTGAATGTGCCGACGGTCCAGCCGTGGGCGAGCAGCGTGCTGCCGATGGAGGAGATGACGGCGTCGTCGTAGCTGCCGCCGAGGGGCGCGTAAGGGTGTGCGAGGACGGCGCCTTTGGGGCGAGGTTTGGGATGCGATGGGTGGTCGGCGTCGTCGTCGTCATAGTCGTCGTCGTGTGCGCTGTTGAAGGGGATGTACAGGTGGCAATCTAGGGGAGTGTCGTCGTGGAGGGAGGGGATTGTGAAAGCGAATGTTGGTTTAGGCAGGCCCATGGTTGAGGCCTGGTGGTTGGGTCACTCCGGGCATGATGGAGCGGGGAGAGATCGAATGAGCGCAATGAGGCACGAATTGTTAGTCGCGCATTGCAGGATGAGATCGGAGGAATGGGATTGAAGGCAGTGAAGAACTTGCTACGTTGGGGGTTGGAGGAGGAATATCAATAGTTCTTAACTAGTTGAAGACTCGAAGTTATGGTTCGAAGTATGTCATTGCCAAGAGATGGGCCCCACATGGCCATAGCTTCAAGTGTGTACTCATGGCCAGGCATCAACTGCCCTCGTGAGCATTCAAGAGACATCTGGCTGCTACACCAGGTGACACTACCAACATCCACAAAATGACAGTTCCAGGACACTCATTGTCTGCAGCAGCAATGCGGTAGGCATAATGCAGCCCTTTTCACCTCCTCGACAGTTGCGTTCAACACCTCCTCGACCCCAGCTAGAGACGCTCGAGCACGAACTTGCAACACTCCCAAGCAATATGTCTACTCGCCGCTCATCGTCAACCCGTTCCTCGAACTTCTCCCCTCCTCCGCCTGTCACGGCAAGTATTTATAGACCCTCTGCATCCATCAGGATAGATAGCAATACCCAAATCCACCGAGAGCCAGACAATGTGCTTGCACTTCGGAGACAAGAGAAGGCGTTGGAGGACGAGCTCCAGGAGCTACTAGACGCACAGTCAGAAGGCCTCTTCAAAGTCCTGGGCGGTGGCACGGCCGAGGAAGATGCGTCTTCGACAGGCACAAGCACTCCGACACTAGCAAGCGGCCTGAGAGGAAGAGACATGTCTCCAGCGGAGCGGTACAAACCTAAGAAGAAGAAGCCAGGCTTAGCAGGTGCACGTAGAGGGATATACAAGTCTATACAACGTCTGGCAGCGGTCAAGACTGAAGAGGCCTCCTTGGTCGCGAACGACTTGCGAGTGAACGAGAGTGTGCTCGAGCGCATCGGCACCTGGGAGCTGAAACGCGAGCGGCTCAGCCAAAAGACCAATAGAATAGAACACGCCAGCTCAGGCCAGAGAGCACAAGACATCCAGCACGAGGCCCAGCGTCTCGAGGCCGAGATCCAAGAACTCGAAGAGAAGCTTCGGGACATGCGAGCACGACACCGCCAGCTGCTCGACGACGCCGCAGCGACTGAAAACGCCGTACAGTCAAAACTGTCGTCTTACAAGGCCGCCTTGTCCATGCTCGAATCAGATATAGATTCCTTCCTCAAGCGTCCCCCGCTACTCAAGTCCACCAGCAGTGCCTCGCGCGAATCGACATTCCTCAAACTCCCCTCAAACAGACGCACGCTAGGCCTGGCGCGCGATCACTGGAACGAAGAGCACGCCTCGCTGGAAGCAAAGTCGCAGCAAATCACCTCTGTCCACGAAACCCTCTCCGAAGGCGCCGCGGTCTGGAAAGACGTCATCTCGCTCGTCGACAACTTCGAGTCTGACCTGGCCGCCTGGCTACAACACGCATCATCATCACCTCCTACACCAGTCACAAGTAAAGGCAAAGGCAGAGCCAACGACGACGTCGATGAAACCTCCGCTAGCAGGTCTGATATCGTGCACAGAATGGACGAGGTCACCGACCAGCTTGAGTACTGGGTCGCGCTCGCAGAGAGCAAGAACTGGAAGCTGCTGGTCTGCTGTATTGGCGCTGAGCTCGAGGCGTTCAAGCAGGCCATGAGCGTGTTGCGCGAGTCCATCCTGGGTGTCCAAGATGGTGCTGACGAGCCTGCGTCTGCCGCCGACACTCATGATAGTAAGAATAGTCATATCATTAATAACTCTCCGCATTTGCTCGACTCGCCAGAGCTGGAGTCGTCGAAACCGTTTGAAGAAGAAGAGGGAGATGCAAGGGAAGTCTCGCACAGCCACTACAGTCACAGCCAAACTCCTAATCATAATCCCACCCTCTTCGATGCAGAAGATGAGCCGGATCCAGACTTGATGCTTGAGAAAAAGGATAGCACAGAGTCTGACTCTGAGCATCATCATCATCATCATTCGGGCAGTGTCTGGCACACCATGTGAGACTGGCCCCCTCCCCCTTTTTTTCTTTCATCGGCATAGCGTTCGACCAAATTGTGCCTGTGTGTATGTCTGGGATGGAGTTCTGGGCTGGTGTTGGACTTTGAGCTTACTTCCTGGATAGGAATACGTACATATAGAATATAATATTTCAGAGCAAGAGTATTTTCTGTGCAGTACTACCTAGCTTTGCCCGCTGAATATCATCGCATCCCAAGCCATCCCAACAGAGTCTCCATATCGCTAACAATACCATTATTTGCGCCGGCGCCCTTTTTCCCGTTTTGCACGGGCGGGGCTCTACTTCTTCACCTCCTCACTTGATCCTTCCTATGCATACATACATACATACACGCTGAGGTTTGTTTGTTTGTTTGTTCGACTGTCTGTCTGTTTACCTTGTGACCGATGGCTTTGCTCTACTGTGCTCCACTGTGCTCTACTGCGCTGCGCTGCGCTGTGTGCTATGTGCTGTGCTATGTGTACGGTAATCAAGACTTCCTTGCCCCCCGTGACCTTTTTGTGCCCATCTACCCATCCATCCATCCACCCGACCACCCATCCACCCATCCACCCATCCAAGCATCTACCCATCCACCCGACCACCTTCCCATTCCCCCCCAAAAAAACTCTTGCCCAAAACCAGAAATGCGCATACAAGACAAGAGAACTGCACATCGTACTACCCTGTTCTTCAATCTCGGCATGCAGTATCAGCATTTCAGCATCTCAGCATCTCAGCATGCAGCATCAGCATCAGCATAACAATCATCCGAATATCTGAAATCAATTCATTCTCTTTCCCCTCACGAACAGTCCCCCCCCCAAAAAAAAAAAATCATGCATGCATTCAACGCACCCACCCACGCACTCTCATCTATCCATCCATCCATCCATCCATCAAGTCAAAAAAAAAATCTATATCTTAACCCCCCAGATCCCGCGCCCGCCTCCAACACCAAGCCACTCCCCACCCTGCCCAGTCAACGCACTACTCGGCGCCCAACTCAGATTGCCTACTTCGTAGTCACATCTCCAACTCGCATAAGGGCCCTTTTGACTCGGAGTCTGTTGCTGGCCGGCCTGAGTAGTCTGACTGGCGTGATGCTGCTGCTGTGTCTGCGGATGTTGTTGTTGCGTCTGTGTTTGCTGCTGTTGTTGCTGTTGTTGCTGTTGGGGAGCGCCCATCATGGGCCCGCCCCCGGGCGCGGCGCCGCCGTTCAAGGAGGCGCTGTTCTCGTTGTTCATGAGGTCCCAGATGAGGACTAGGCTGTCGTCTGCGCCGGAGGCGAGGAGGCCGCGGCGGGTGGGCGACCATTCGATGCTGTTTAGGGGGGCGGAGTGGCCTTTGAGTTCGAGGAAGGCTTGGCCTGGTTGGCGGATGTCGAGGATGCGGATGAGGTTTGAGTCGGCTGCGAAGGTGGCGAGGAGGTGTGATTCGTGGGGGGATGCTGGAGGGGGGGAGGTGGTTAGTGTTTTGGAATGACAGTTGTTAGGGAAGGGAGGGAGAAGAAGGGGTACGGACCTGCTAGGCGGAGGAGAGGGGGCGCGTAGGACATTGTTTGCTGGGCTTTGGTTGGAGACATGCGACCGGCCGGAGAGCCTTTCCCGTCTTTGTCGGCGGTCTTGTCGGAGGGCTCGTAGATGATTGTGCTGTGTTCGAGACTGCGCAGATCGAACATTCGCACGCTGCCATCTGCACCGCAGCTGACGAAGACATCGGTGCTCTGGGCACAGAATCGTACGTCAAACACCTCTTTGTCGTGGGCGATGAGTTGCGTCTTTGCAGTCAGGGTGGGTATGTCCCATATCGTGCACGTGGTGTCAATGCTGGAGGTGATGATGAGCTTTGGCGACAAGACGTTCCAGTCGAGTGAGGTCAGAGGAGCGGTGTGTTCGGGAGATTTTGAATTCGAGAGAAGGGCTAGGGGCGTGAGCTTTTGGACTGGTGGGTCGCGTTGATTCACCGCTGATGATCGAGTGATGGTATTGCTTATGGGAGAGGCGACGTTTTGTGGCAACGACCAAAGTCGAAGATGGTCACCAGATGTGGCAAGGAGGTCTGTCGATTGTTTTTGGGAAGACGGTGGTTCCCACAGGACACGAGTGACTGGGTACGAGCACGTTGCTTCTGCGACCTTGGTGTACTCGATACCGTAACCTGATCCTCCATGAGGGGCGTTGTCTTGCGGTACTATTTGGGTGTCCAAGATTTGAATCTGAGTTTGTTAGCACCTTCGATGCTACCCTCCTTGGAGTCTGCTTACGAAGTTATGAGGATCCTCAAGATAACTCCCAACCGCCATCTTCCCGGCACTGTCGCCATTACGTATAGGCCACTTACACCAATCGAACGCATATACGCCCCATGGCGCGAGATAGCTGCTGTTTGAGGGGGTTTGATCCGAAGACAGTGCTGCTGCAGGTCCTACGGTATCTTCCAGGCTAGACCCTGCCCTGGGTCTAATATCTGCCAACCCTAGCGGGGACTGTGATAGTGCACCAGATGGCGTTTGCGGGTAGTATCTCGACGGAGTGGATGCCAATTTCGCGTTCTCGGGCGTGTTCGAGAAAGGTATGTACTTCTGTTCGAGGCCGGCAGGACTCGATCTGGAATATGTATGAGACGAACTCCCTCCTCCACCACCACCACCGGCACCACCACTCTGGTTTATGGTGTTCGAGCGAGTAGGCAGTGTGTATTGCTGTGCATTCGTTTGTACTTGCGGCATTGTTGGGACAGTCGTGGGCGCGGTGTATGCGGAGGAAGGGCCTGGTCTTTGATTTCCACCTGCTGGCTGGAGACTACCTGGAACGCCACCTGGAGAAGGTTGGCTCGGGACGTACTGATTGCCCTGAGGCGTGGCTTGCTGTAGGCTGATATTCGGAGCCCCGCCAGCAAACTGCTGCGGTGAGTCGAATGCCTGACCGTGTTGTTGAGGCGTGTGTAGACCTTGCTGTGCCGAGTGATGCTGACCCATTGAGCCCGGGCCGGTGGAGATGTGCAGTTCCTCTCCTCCTCTTCCAATAGTATTTGTCCGCCGTGGAGTCTCGAAGGGTTGCGGATTGTTCGCAGGGGCAGAAGCGCTTGGGCCGGGCACCTGTGACGAGCCCAGCGCAGGCGTCGAGCCGCCGCTGAATGGACCAAGACCTGGAGCGTTCCCACTGCTTGGAAGAAGGGAGTCTGTACCAGCAGCAGTCTGGCCTGAGGTTGCGCTTCTGAGATTTCCGGTTGGTGCGCCTATCGAGCCCAGCGCTCGGGCTGCTTGATAGATCCCCGCGGCGGGCGTGTTGCTTGAGGGGCCATGCTGCTGCTGCTGCTGTTGCTGCTGATGGTGGTGGAACGGCATGATGGCCGGACGAGGGCCGATGGCGAGTCCAGCGTAGGGGACTATGAATATCGCTAGAGGGAGAGAGGCTGGTGCTGTGAAGGATTGTGAACACTCAAAAGTGCCAGGGTGACTTCGCGCTGGTCATTCGACGATACCTTACCGCCCGCATCGAGCTTGAACGGAGGTGACTAAGCGAAAGCTCACTTTCCACCCACCCACTCTCACTCCACCCTGAAAGTTCTCCGAGTCGAGCTTCGCCATAACCGCGTCCGGTGCGGGGGGATTCCAAATGGGAGAAGCAATCATGCCGACATCATCCACTGAACATATAACTCCAAATATCATCCGGCTCTGCGATCGCTTGTGAATATATATATATCAAAGATGCCGCCCATCAAACCTCAGTCGTCATTGGTTCTCTTACCGCCGGCGCCAAGCTCCCCGACATATGAGAACCTGAAGGCCGCTTACAACACGACATTACTCACTATTCTACGTGATGCATCTCTCAAACTTGATGGCACGGGCGGTGGAGCTGTGTTGGAGATAGCCCTGCCTTGTCCTCATTTGTATGGTCAAGAAGACGCGCCTCGCAGCACCCTGTACGAACCTACACAACGACTGCTCGCAAATCTGTATAAGCTGATCTGCGTCGTCTGCGCGAGGGGCTCAATCAACATAGAAGATGTAGATGGCGTCGACGTACGCTTGATTCTCGTAGCTTACCCCCGCAATGGCAAGCTACACCATGCACAGTCAGGATCGCCCGAGGCAGACGCGGAGGGTCCAGTTGTCACTATTCAGACTTTAGCACGCAGTGGTCGGGTATGGAACATGGTATACGCCGTAGAGACTGAAGCAGGCGAGCAGATCCTACGGCATTTCACCACATTTCATCGCTCAGTGGCCCAGGTCACAAAAGTACGAGGAGGAATTGTGCAAGTGCTTCCGAAAGATGAACTCAACGCATCATCAGTGGCAGCATCAGATGGCCAGAAGAAGCGCAAGCATGCCTCGGTGGCCGTCGGAGGGACGTTCGATCATCTTCATATTGGTCACAAGCTACTTCTGAGCATGACAGCCTTCATGGTCGATCGCGCAGCCGACACGCTAGACGCGACGGAGCAAGAACAGGATCGAACGATTATCATTGGCATCACAGGAGACGAGTTGCTTCAAAACAAGAAATACGCCGAGCATCTGGAGAGTTGGTCTGCCCGCCAGCAATTCGTGGACGCGTACATGCGCTCCATCCTGGACTTCTCGGCGCATGGCCAGCACTTGATCAGAGTAGACGAGCGGACGGAACCTGGTCCGAACGGCCATGTTGTCCATGTTACATTGCCGTCTGGCCTGGTGCTTCAGTACGTGGAGATCTGGGATCCGTTTGGCCCGACGATCACGGACCAAGCGATCAGTGCGTTGGTGCTCTCAGGTGAGACCAGGCGAGGGGGAGCGGCAGTGAATTCGAAGCGGGAGGAGAAGGCGTGGCTTCCGCTCGAGGTGTTTGAGGTAGATGTACTCGACGCTGAAGAGGAATTTGCAGCAGAGGCAGCAGCAGCACATGGGTCGCCGAAGGGTGGACAAGACACGTTTCAGAGTAAGCTTAGTAGCACAGAGATTCGCAAGAAGTTGAGCGAGAAGGGTGCAGGAAGGAATAAGATGTAATAGTAGAACATATACCTCGTACCATCTGCAGCATAAATCTAAATGACAGGCAGCCCTGGAGTGGGTCTGGAAGGCTTGGCCTGTTAAAAAATGGTGCACCTTACCGGGACTTTTTTTATCTGATATTCTCCGACATGCAGATATGCACGATGTATGTAAAGCAAAATGACGGGGCTGTAAGGTGATAATAAGAGCACAGATATGGACATTCGACATGAAAGACGATGCACGTTATATTCACGGGAGCAGAAGAAACATGTGGGTCTGATCCTTGTCAAAGAAAGTGTAGTTTCTACGTGGCGTACTGATGAGGGATAATTAGCATGTTTCGGCTTGACAGGTGTAGCCAGAGGCGTGTTGCGATCTATGTGGCTCGATACCACTGAGCAGGATTGAGATGCTGCAATAAAAATGAGATGCTGCAGGGGGAGGGTACGGACAGGTAATGCATGCAAGGAGTTGCAAACGTCACCCGCATAGCGTGTTGTTCATGTGAGCTGCAAGTGAAGCTGCGGTGAGCGAAATGGATGCATGTGGTTTGCAAGAGGATTTCCATATCGGCGATCGGTGCGAGGAAGCAGATGAAGAAGCCGTAAAGGCTAAAAGGGAATGCGGTCAAGCTATTCCGATGGTGGTGCGCTGTACGCTGTCCCCATGTGGAGAATGTAGTGTGTGTGTATGTACGTACTAAGACGAGCTAGTAAAGTCTAAGTTCTCCAACATGGTCCACCTTGCTGACTCCCGAGCCTTGTTTTGCATCATAGTCTGTGCAAAAAGACGGTTCGTCTCGACGGGACGGAGAAGAGCCGTGCCGTTGTCTGTCTCAATGGCTTCCGAGTTTCATTGAACGATCAACGACAACGTCTGTTCTTTCAATGATGCCAAGTGGCAGAAGACATGTATTGCAAACCAGGTAGCTGTGAACAGCGAAGCAGCGAGAGTACAGTATCAGCATGTCTCTTTTTGACTCTTTGAGTATTGTTGGACACATGCGGTGGGGTATTACTGCATGATACACGGCAGAAAAGTTTGATGGAAGCTTCTGGGCTGGTCGATTGTGCATATTTCTGCAGGCATGCAAGATCAAGTAATGAAGCAGTGCAGTGCAAGTGCAGTACAGTGCTTGGGATATTATGTATTTGGGTTCTGCAGCTGATCCGAAAAGTGCCGGTATGGACCGGGCCTTGCAACCGACGAGTAATTTTCTTCTTGTTTGCACGATTTTGCACGACTTTATCATGTCGACGACGCCCAGTACAGCAGCGGGTACATTTATTAATTGCATGATGGCAGCGATGGAAAATTGAGTGTGACGCCGGCGATATGGTCCGGAAAACGGCAAGACCAGTCCAGGACAGCTAGATTGAAGCCAGCTTGGGACAGACGACAGACGACAGACTTGACATCCCAGCAACAGTTAGGTTCCTCGGCCTTGTGCAAGTCCCGGGCTCCTGGCGCACAAGGAGCCGAACATGTCAGGCGGCTCGCGTGGACTGATGATATGGCAAGCTTCGTCTAGCACGATCCATCCATGTAGTATTGAGCGAGACATGCATCAGCAGAGGATATGGAGGGATGGAGCGAGGGAGGAGGGGTCGCGTCGCAGCTTGATATCGCTGTTGGGGAGCTGTTGGAGCTGGGTATTGTGGTAGAGAGAGAGAGAGAGAGAGAGAGAGCAACTGGCGGCGGCGGCAGTGGACGCGCACGTCATGAGCGCTTATTGTGGCTGCATGATTGCCAGCGAAGCCTGCATGACAGGCATGAGGTAGTATCGTGTATTCTAGAGGAAGAGGAGGGAGGGTGTTGCTCGTTGTGGAGGTTAAGGTGGAGGTGGAGGTAAAGGATGAGGAGGAGGGTTGTGGTGGTTGGTGGTGGTTAGTGGTGGAGAGAGATGGAATTGAGGGAATGGGCGATTGGGATTGGTGGTAGAGGGGCTAGCAATTAGTCCATTTGGGACCAGTAAGGACCAGTAGGCAGCTTAATAGCTTGACTAGCTAGTCGGCTAGTAGACATACCATACCATACCATACCATACATACATACAGTACCCATCCATACAGTACCCATACAGTCAGTACCCATATATGGCTAGGGAGGGAGGTTTGTAGCAGAGGTGAGAGGTGTAGGTAATAGAGAGCGAGCAGTGAGAGGCAGTAGGCTGCTGGTCCATTTGGCGCGAGACGGGCCTATACCCAGCTAATTCTGCCCCACCAACACCGCCAACTCTCGCTCTCGTTTCCCTCTCTGTCGCTCCCACCTGTCTTTTTATTGCCCTCTCTCCTCTCTCTCTCTCGACAGCCAACAGCCAACAGCTCCCCCCCCCCTCTTCATCCCCCCTCTGTTCCCCCTCATTGCTCGCCCCCTACACCCCCCTCCCCCCCTGTTTCCTCCCTCTGTGGTCCAAATAACTCTGCGCCTACACCCGCAGACCCGTTCCCGTTGTCTAAACACTGCTGAGGTGCATCAGATGTCGGTCATGTGACTCGCTAGCAAGGGTGCAAAATCCGCTCTTAGCCAACCACAGCCTGCCCTGGCCTCTGCGCTGGTGCTCTGCCCTATCTCCACCACAATTGTCTTGGTGTTGTCGCCTCTATTACTCTACATAATACTACATCAATCAGATGAACCTGATCACTCATGTCTCCATCCATTTCTAGCTGACACCCACCACCCCCTTTCTCTCACTTCTCTCACTCTTTTCACACACGTACACACACGCACACACACACACACATACACATACATACATACACGATACTATCTATTACTTACTCTCTGTACCTCCGTCTTGCTGCAAATATCTTCTTCTCGTCTCTTCATCCTCCTCCGACATGTGCTGTTGTCATGCTGCAGCCGCTTCCGACCAGTATTAGCTTCTCTTCTCATGTGGCCCCGTAGCGCTATCGCTTCTGCATGCCCTCTTCACAATCTCTGCTTGCATTCTGCTCTGACTTCTCCAAAGTCTTTTCCACTCCTCCACTACCGCTACTGTTGCTCTTCACTTACGCTCGTTCCTGTCCGTTGTCACTCTATCTGCGCCGCGCTGCCTGCTGTTTGCCGCTCCACTCGCGAAACAGGCCATTTATCCGGTAGATGATTGAGTTACCCCGCCTAGACCGCCGCAGACATGGCTTCCAGTACTTTCATCTTGAAGCTGTCAAACGAACTACTGCGCGATGTCCTGGACCATATCGAGGCCGATCCCGAGAAGCTGGTTGGACTCGACCGTCGGGCGTACCTATCACAGGAGAGCTTTAGCATCAGACCGCCACCCATCCCAGAACGGAGCCAGGCACAGGACATTGGCAACTTTCGACTAGCTTGTAGGCGCTTCTCCGAGCTGGGCGCCATACATCAGTTCTCACGCGTCACCACGCGTTTTTCTCGAGGGGGTTTGAGGAGGTTAGAGAATATAGCGGGGCGGGAACACCTTGCCAAGCATGTTAAGAAATTTAGTTACATGGTACCGTATTTTTACGTCAAAGGTCCTCCTACCCATTCAACCCAACACCTCCAAATAGACTCCACTGACTTTGCACCACCTGCAGGCCGAGAAAGACTTAATGAACTGCTTCCCAATTTGCCCGAAAGTCTCGGTGCACTGGATGTGAGTCACTTTGTCACAAAAGCAACAGAACAGAGAGAGATCGTTGAGACCGAAGAAGATGTACGCGTTCTCAAGAAGGCATTACTAGCATTCACATCCCTCCAACATGTGCAGATTCTCAGAGTTCAGGACCATGAGGATCAAATGCTCATCTCTTACATTCGACAACACGAGCACAGCCATCAGCTAGTAGAGCTCAACTGGGCGCCAGCATGCTCGCACAGTACAAAGACTCTCGTCGTCGCTCTCCTTGCCTCCAGGTCACCATGCTCGCGCTTTTCCTCACCTATGCTAAGCCCGCAATCTGCCGTCGTGCTTGTGGAGCGGCCGTTGCAGTCGTTTTCGACTCTTGCAGAGCGGCTGACGTGTCTGGAGCTCCACTTCGACGATGGCAACGATCTTGACAACAAGATGCGCGAGCTATCGTCAGTCTTCAAGACTGTTTTCACTGCTGCAAAGAACATGCAAGCAGTCCATGTCGGCTTCCCATCGCACCGACCACTAGGCCTGAAACTCGAGGAGCTTTTCCATAATGTTCGGTGGGAGAAGCTAGTAGCTTTCGGCATTCAGTCCTGGAGACTGGATGCAAGCGAAATAATTGCCATGGCTAAGCGGCATCGAGAGCGACTAAAAGGCCTGAGGCTGCGCGACGTGCAGCTGAAGGAGGGCAGCATGTGGAAAGACGTGCTAGGCTATCTGCACGACGACATGCTTCGCCTAGACTGGGTGAGTCTTCGTCGCATCGGCTACGAAAAGACCTTTGATGCACAGTGGTCCATGGGTGCCGAGGTGCCAGATGACCCGCCAGGTGGCGGGAGTGACAGCGACGACGAGAGCGACACCTGGGATCCGCATGCTGACCTTGACGACGATGATGATAATTATGATGACATGGCTGATGACCAGCCACAGAGTCAGACAAACTTCGACAACGCAGATCAGGATGGAGACAGTGATTCCGACACCTCGACCTGGGAATCAGAAGATGGCACCGAGGCTGAAGAAGGTGCGTCTGGCGACGCTGGCATGGGCTTTCCACCGCTATCGCCAGACACTCCTTCAAGCCTACGCTGGTGCAACTGCAATGGCCACAATACGTACCCAAGCTCAGCCGAGGAGCTTGATGACGACGGTGAGATAGTCAGCAATGTCAAGAGGAAGATGTGGGAGAAGTGGGTCGTCAGAAGGTGCTTCCAACACAGCTTCAAATGAAGTTAGGTCACTGACCATTCCTGTCAATTCGCACTCGCGATGTACTTGTACGGCACAGCAAACACACTTTCGGCATCACTCAGAGACTGCCTATCTTGGTATACTTCTTGTACATGACATTACACACCAATCGCGCCAGCTTTTCGGTATACGACATCGCTCGCCCTTCATTTCACACACATACATACACACACATATACACACACACACATACACGCCTTCGTGCCGATGATCCTGGGAGGCTGTACTCACTCACCATTACGCTGATCAACGTCTTTTCAGAGACTTTTTTTTTATTTGGATACTATTTACACGCATGAGAGACGAGCAACGAAGTCACGTATGAGCACCATTTGAGAGAAAAAGTTGAACATGAATGAGTCCGGCGGCCAAACATCGATTATCAATCTGACTTTTTGTCAACCGTCCATTTAGACAGAGTTTTTGAGAACTTATCAGGATTGTTTGAATCTGGGGCTCAGTTCGGGGCACGCACCTTTTTTCCAATCACTGTTTCTATGGAACTCGAATCTACCTCAGGATTGCTATATATACATACATATATATATATCCCTTTATACACTACTTTCCCCAAGAAGTCTCAACATATAACGTGCAGGCAGCTACAATGGCCACACCACCTCAGCGGAAAGCCGCCACTCCTCTTCATTAGGAAGATTAGCTATGAATAGATATCTATTGTGACTTGGTCTTTTATGGTAGAGAAGAACCCGAGGCTCTTCCGGCTGAATCCCGGCGATATGGGTTTGTGTACGTCCTGTCCTGCCTGCCAAGCGTATCCGGGTAGGGCTGATCGTGCTTTCTCCATGCGAGAGATAAAAAAGTGAGGCCTGCTAGATGACGTTTCTAGTGGACATCCCGTGCTCGTAGTGGTTGTAGATCCATGCGACCTGTCGGTGGCTGTGGCAGAGCGGATGGCATGCATCTATCACAGGTCTTAAATACACATATCTTTGTTTATATCTCCATGATTTGGACAGACAGAAACAGAATAGACGTACAGTGATTTTCCATATTTTCAAGCTCTAGAAAAACGTCTACCATCTAATGTCCTACACCGAAAAGAAACCCTCCCCGGGGAAAAAAAATGCATTTCCTCCAAACCACCCCGTTTTTTCCCCTCTCTTCCTTTCTCACAACCGCTTCACAATATCCTCCACAATCTCCTCCGTCCCGGCCTTCCCGCCCATATCAGGACTCAAAAGCACACCATCCTCCAAATTCGCATCCACAGCCTCATAAATCCGCGCCGCCGCCCGCTCCTCGCCCAAAAACTCCAGCATCAACCCAACACTCCGAATAGTGGCAATCGGATTCGCAATCCCCAACCCTTCAATATCCGGCGCACTCCCATGGCACGGCTCCCCAATCACAAACCCCTCGCCCACATTCGCACTCGGCACCAAGCCCAGACTGCCCACCAGCGCCGCCGCCCCATCAGACAGAATATCGCCGTACAGATTCGGCGCAACAATCACGTCGTACGCCCCCGGCTGCCGAAACAGCTTGTACACCATACTATCCACTATCTGCTCCTCCACGCCCACCATCTGGAACCGGTCCTGCGCCAGCGCCGCCCGCGCCGTCTCCCGGAACAACCCGTCCGTCTGGCTCAGCACATTACTCTTATGCGTAATCGTCACGAGCGGAGCACCATGCATGCTCGCCGTGCCCGCATCCCGCACCCGCTGGCGCCGCAGCGCAATCTCGCCCGCCATCGCAGCTATATTCCAACTAGCAGTCTGGGAGATGCGCTTGATCGCCTCGGCAACCTTGCTTCCGTCCGGCGCCGTGTACGTCTTCTCCTCCTTGACGTACAGGTCCTCTGTGTTTTCACGCACAATGACCAGATCGACGGGGGTTTTGGCGGAGAGGGTGCTCTTGACCGGGCGCACGTTTGCGTACAGCTTCATGCGTTTGCGCAGGGCGACGATGGGGCTGGAGTAGCCCTTTGTTGCGACGGTGGGGCTGCTGACGGCGCCGAAGAGCGCGGCGTCGCATTCGTGCTCGAGGGTCTCGACGGTCTTGTCTGGGAGCGCAACGCCGGTTTGTTGGAAGGTGGTGAAGCCGGCGGGCAGTGTGGTGAAGGTGAATTTGAGGTTGTGCGAGGAGGGCAGGGCTTCGAGGATGCGGCGGCCGGCGGGGATGACTTCGCGGCCGATGCCATCGCCTGGGATGAGGCCTGGTTTTTTGTTCTGTGTTAGTATCTCGTTTCGCTGGAGGGCAAATTGGATAGAGAGGGGAGACTTGTGTACCTATTCGGAGTGTGCGTGAGGCCATTGGTGCTTGCGTGTCGAGATGGGAGAGGTGGTGGTTCAGGCTGTGAAGCTCCTTTCGCGCCTGTGCAGAGAAATAATTTATCGGCGGCCGCATCATCCGTACGTCCCGATGTCGGCTGGAACGTGGCCGAGCCAATAGCGGCAGAGCAGCAAACGCTTGTCAACAGTGTATGTATATGCAGGAGCAGGACTGCTGTCTGTAATAATGTTGGTGTTCTGGCTTCAAAACTTTATTTCTTGTACATGCAAGATACGTGAAGCATATATCTGCCACATAGTCATCAATGTCAGCCCTGCTATGTATGGTTGAACGTCGAGTAAGGCCCCGAGTTCCCCGGATCCTCAACAACCTCCCCGTCCCGGCACGGCGTCACGAGTATCACGCATTATTATTCAAGGCATCCGGAGCTTTTTGCAATCGATAGTATAAATACTTTGTTCGACTATTATCCTCCCTACAAAAACCCCGATCATCTCTCCTTCCAACTTTCCCTGACGTGTCTTCTTGCTTTGCCAAACTGATACAAGCGAGTGAGTCCAGATTTTGGCCAGCACTAGAGCTTGTCTGCCAACCCTCCATTCCGGTCTCATTCGACGATACAAATGAGTAGTGGTGGTAATAGAATTCATACTGTGCATCGCATCTCCTTGAGCGAACAATGTGCGCTGTGATAACTAGGGAGCAAGCGCTCTACAGAGCCTCTGACAAGCCACCGCACTTGTTACCAATCCAAGCCCGTCGTGCATAACTCGTTGGCCTGGCCGCTCCTTGAGACACGATAGAAAGACAATTGGGTATTCAACTTGTACTCGAGAAATAGGCTTAGCGAATGGTGGCTCCTTCGAAATTCGGTGTTTCCGCTGTCAGATCGTTGCTCGTAACGTCTGGTGTAGCTTCACCGGTATTTTCAGTCGTGTTTCCTTCTTTTGAATTCGTTGCCGACTCTTCGTGTACTCCATTGCCATTAGATGTTACAGCCTCCTTCACCTTTGAAACGCCTTCATCGACTTTAGCCTTGACCTTTGATGCCGTACTCGCGCCTGTGCCAGACTTTGGCTTGCTCGACGCAGGCGCTGGAGCTGGGGCGCGGCGAGGAGGAGACTTGACTTCCACCTTTTCATGTGTTTTACTAGCCGAACTTGCCGTTGGTCGCATCATGCGTGCTAAGAATCCGCTATCAGGCGCGGCTGTGCTAGTCCTTGATTCGGATCGACTGGACGGTTGAGGTGGGAGAGATGCACGAGGCGCTTTCTTGACTGGCGCAGGAGGTTTGAAGCTCGAGGTGCGATCACGACCAGCAGGTTTGCGTGCTACTGAGGCTTCGGCCTCGTGTTTAGCGGCGGAGGAAGCAGTAGGCTGTGTCAAATGCGAGGGCAACTGGACCGGTCGAGTGGGTGACTTAGGCTTAGGTTTGACGAAACTACCTGTGGATGTCGAACCAGAAAGTCTTTCCTTGGCTGATGAGGACGTAGAAGATGACATTGAGGCTCTTGGGGCTTTGGAAGTAGAGGGAGCTGGCTTCACAGGAGCTGTCTTGCTTGTGGCTGATGTCGGAGTCTTTGTTGGTGATTTGACAGCTGGTTTCACCGAGGTAGCTTTTGTTTGAATGGGAGCTGGCTTGCTAGTGGTGGTCGCCTTCAACTTTGCTTTTGCCTCTGCGATAATAGAAGAGCCTCCATTGCTCTTGGCTGGCTCGGGCTTCTTTTCGGGCTTCTTCTCAGGCTCTGCAACTGGAGCTGGGGCTGCAGCTGGGGTGTCATCGGCTTTGGGCTTTGCAGTCGGAGGTTCAACGGTGGCATCAGGGACGGTGCTCGACGTGGACTTGGTCACCTGCTCGACTGGCTCTTGCGTCGCACGAGAAGCTTCTCCCGCGGAGACTGCAGGCGTGTCTGTGGAGTCCGATGGCTTCGTCACTGCCGGTGTTTCTTCTTTTACCGAATTGGGTTTGTCTGGGTTGATCAAAGGTGCTTCCACCTCGGTAGCTGGCCCGGACGAATTGGTCTTTTCCGTCAAAGGCTCTGTAGTGGGTGCATCTGGTGATGTTGGCAGAGCTTCAGCCTCAATTGCTGCAGTACTGTGCGGTGCGGTCTCTGGCGGCTGCGTATCAATGGCTCCGACAGTCTTGTCCGTTGGCTCGAGAATTGGTGTAGCTGTAGAGCCAGATCCAATGGCCGACTCTGGCACCACCTCGTCCACAACACCCATGTCCACGCTCATCTTACGTTGTTCGATTTCGTTGCTCATTGTTTTCTTAAGCTCTTCAATTTGTGCTATATCTCTGCTCTGTCTCAAGCTGAAACTCTCTCTTCGTTGGGCGAGAGGACTTGTGGCGTCGTAGTGACGACTTGTACTGCGCGCGGCGCTCGTTTCTCTTGGGAAGAAACCTGAAGATTCGACGGAGACAAAGCTGGCGCGTATCTTGGAGGTAGGACGACTGAGAGAAGTATCGCTTGTTATGGAAGCAGCGGGAGAGCGGCCACGGGGCTCTGGAGAGGTAGTCACGTCGGAGGTTTGCTCAAAGATTGCACGGAGGTTCCGAACGCCACTGGATCGATTTGTGGACATGGCTACGGAAAAGCAAGAAGCGTCAGTACTCGAAGCGAGAGAAGATGCGTGTTGGGTATGATTGTGGGTTGCTGGTCAGGAACAGGTACGACGAGGGGCCGATCGAAATCGTCGACCAGGATGATGCAGAGGCGCATGAAACGCGTCCATACGTGTTTGACATTTAGGCGCTGGAGCGTCCTTCATTAGTGATGGCGGAAAGGGTGTTACTTACAATTCAGCAACAGTACAGGGGCATCGTCAGCAGTGAGAATGCGTGCAAAGATGGCGATGGAAGGATATCTTTGCGTAGCAATTACAGGAAAAGGGGGGTTGTTTGGGGATGGTGGACCGTAGAACGAAAGGGAACCTGGAGCCTGCGCACGGAAATACTAACCTTAGGTCAGACCCCTTTTTTGCGCGCTTTTTCGCTACGTCACTTCGTCTTGACGATATTATCAAGCCATCTGCACTATTTACTCGTTTCTTACGCATCACATCTTGACTCGTGCCCAAAGTAAGAGAGATTACTAGAGCATTGTCGTTTCAGATACAAGTCCGCGCCCAATGATCACGCTGTCTGAAAGCTTTGCAAGGGCGTGCAACGCATTAAACATTTCCGGCAAGCTCCGTCATACCTCGAAAGATATCTGCATGGATCACCCGTCGCTCAACGAGCGCAACATGTCTCTGTTGTACTACTGATTTCTGCTTTTTGTTACGTCAACGATGCAATGTGTTTCGAGTTTCAACCACATAGACGACCGTTGATAGCCCAAACGGGCTAGCTTCGGTGTGTCATCGGATCCATATTCTTGTCAACATCAAGGCTCACTTTCAGGACTCTGTTGAATCAACCAAACACTAATTCATGCAGAAAGTGTGTGATATGTGTGGAACGAACTACTTAAAGGCATGAGCTGCCAAAGAAACTAGTAATGATACCAAAGGACTCCTCCCTCAGGCCTTCGCCTTATTGATGGCATAAGTTGCGCCCGCTTGCGCGTACTTCTGTACAACACCAGTGTGCGGGCTCAAGCTGCTCCCACTATCACAGAACAGATCATTCGAATCGCAGATATCAAGGAGCCTGGCAGAGTATGTGTCTAGCGTCGTGGTAACACTCCTCTTATAGATGCCACTCCTAGTGCTGGTCCCGCTGTTATACGACTTCCCAGCAACATGCGCTGGACTCGCAAAGCTGACTGTGGCCACAATGTTCTTCGTGTACGTGGAGGATAGCGGTGCTTCGGAGCTGAAGCTGGCCCCACCGAGCGCGTCGCCGATGACTTGTCCGCCCTGCGAGTATCCCAGCAAGACGATCTTGGAGGAAGGACAGGAGGTGGCGTAGGCTGTTATGGCTTTCTTGAGGTTTACCACGCCCGTGTTCTCTGAGGACTCGTAGTTGTCGAGTGTGGCTGGATAGTCGAGGCCGACTGAAACAGAGCCGGGCAGAGAGTTCTTGATAAGAGTAGAAACCTGGGAAAGGGAACCTTCACCCACAGCCTGGGTAGAGCCACGGGCAGAGATGATGTAGACGGCGGTTCCGCTGACGCAAGTCGCCTGACGGCTTTGGAGAAAAGAAGGAAGTGTCGGCCATGCTGAGGCGAGGGAGGCGAGGCCAAGGGCGAGGAGAGCAGTAGAGTGCATAGTGAGTGTGTTGAAGACGAGCTCTTGGTGCTTACAATCGATGTAGTGGAGCCCTCTATTTATACAAACACGACCACATCCTCGTATTCTTCAAACGGGCATGTAGGACAAGACAATATGTACCTGGCTCAGCGCTATAATACACTCTAAAGCCATACTACCGGCCAGCAAGCCCAAAGTGGAAGGAAACGAACTACGCACTCAGACTATCATCATAAGCGTTGCTCGAACTACTTGTTTAGTAACAAAGTTTAGCAACGTGATGGCTATACAATCCAGGAGAGGCTCCAGCCATATTGCTTGGCATATTCATAATAGCAACAGGGGAGAACACGCTAGGCAATTCGTCGAAATGGGATGTTTACTCCGGCTTGACAACCTTCCTTGACACTCCCCGCAAAAGCATCTAGTCGCAAATCACCCACCCGTTCTTCAAAAACCTAGCAACCCCGCACTCTTCACACAAGCGATCTTAACGAGCTGCCTGGTTAGGACTAAGGTCGCTACGTGATCGCCTTCCCGTATCCCGGCTGGGCGTCCGGATATGGCTGGACTCGGACCAATATCCGACGCCGAGACACCTCGTACTACGTACGCATCGCGGGTTCCTGACCATGATGAAACACACACAAAATGCCAAAGCACTTTATATGACATTGGGATTGCTTACCATCTAGTTCTTAGTATAGTCTGACCTAACCACTGGAGACCTACGACATGGGGCTCTGCGGCTGCGCCGCAATAGACGCTACATCGCCAGCTGTAGCCGCCTACGTACGACAGCGCACCCAAAAAAAGATAATGTTTCTTGCCATCAACACCAATGATGAATGTAGTACATGCGCTTTACCCGTGCCACATAGAAGAGGGAGCCGTGCAATATAATGCTCCAGAGTAGGCTGAAGACGCTATAGTGAAATTCTGACTCTGCTGCCTTTTACCTCATCTTTATCATTGTAGCGAAAACACCAGAATTTTCATGATTTCACATTATCGAATAGAAAACAGTTTTGGTCTTGTTTCTTCTTATCTCCCTCACACACACAAACACATAATGAAGTTCCTGGACTCGAGCAGGCAGCATTGGAAATTCTCAAAACGCCAGGACGTCGAGGCTCAAGCTCTGGTGTCGGCAACGTCGATATGCGGCTACAAGGACGGCAACGCCCTGTCCAGCCGGACTGCAGAACCAGGGTACAGATGCAGGTACGATGGCGCTGCGCAGGTCTGGGGCTTCTGCACAGAAAGCATCGACGACATAGCCGGGTGTCGACTGAACAGTGCGTGCTTCGACCTCAACTCCTGCACATCGGGATGCGGCTGGTTGAATGACCCATCTGGACATACGGTGAAATGGTTAGATGATCCCCGTAAACACACGTATATTTGGTTACTGATTGTAGTATGGTGTATATATAGTACGAAATCGAGCCGCGGCTTCTGCTCTGCCGCACTGCTTACGGCGAATATCGATCAGACGTATACCTATCTCGACTGCGCCGACAGCGCGACCATCGATCATCTACAGGTTACACCGACGGACACCCCCGAGACTACGAGCTCGACGTTCAGCAGTACGGTGATGCCAGCTGTGGCTTCCTTCACATCGAGTCTCCCTTCTGCGACGACCGGCGTCGTTCCCATCACCACTCCAGCGCCGGCAGCACTCACGGCGACGCCCTCTACGGCCACAGACACTGAGGCATCGAATAGAGCTCCACTTCCGGCAATTATTGGCGGTGTCCTGGGCGGGCTTGTGCTCACCTGCTGTACGCTGCTGGTCTTGCTCCTGGTCTTCCGACGGCGTAGTAAACCTCATGTATGCAAGGATATAAAGCCTACAATCAAGGGCCCGTATCCGGTGTCAAATGATACGAATGACATGGATGTCAAGTATTATATCAGCGATATCAAGGGGTCATTGAAGGGTAGTCGGGCTACGTTGAGGGTGAATCGCAGTCCGGTCGAGATTTCCGAGAGTAATTACTGGTCAAGGAGCCCAGTAGAATTAGCCGGTTGAGTGTGAGTATAAGAACGCATAGCATTCTTTCACAATTCAAACTCAGTTTACAACCTGCCAATACCCCTCCAACACATTCTGGCAATCGTTGCACGTGTAGAGGTTCCTGGACAAGCCAGGGATCCAGAGCCCAACTCCTCGACTTCAATTGATCAATCACCGCCCAGCAGCCCAGCCGCATTCCACACCGTCGTCCCAAACTGATCCAGATTGAAGCACCACAGCCCCAGATTTCTCAACAGCGCATCGTCCTCGACAACGCCATTCCTCACGCTGCGCAAGTGTCCGATTGTCATGACTTCACGCCCGCTCTTCGCACGCAGATACTCCTGATACTTGCGCTCCCACTCGATGCGCGTGCGCGCTTCCCACAGATCCTTGGTCGCGGGCAAGGGCACGGCGTCGAGCCCTTCTGGCTGTGTGGACGGAGACGGAGATGAGGTGGAGGTGGGCGTGATGCGCATGTCGAGAAGGCGACCTAGGATGAACAGCAGGATAGTAGTGCGACGCACGCTCTCGGCGTAGATCCATTCTTCCCATGAGGGGAAGCCGCCGGACTTTTCCTTGTCGCAGAGCAGGCCGTACCGTTGGAGGACGCGGTTGGCGACGATCTGTAGATGAGAAGCATTAGCATTAGCGCCATAGGCATGTGCACGTCATAGACGACGACAAAAGACAAGAACGTAATGAGAAGACAGACTTACACCGAGCGCAACGACAATCGAACCATCGCACTGCACCTTCTGCTCGTCCGTAAGCAGACTATACATCAGCGTATACAGCGCCATCGTCTGGAAGCACTCGAGCAGCATCCACTTGCCATAGCCCTCAAACTACACAGAAAAAATTTCCATCAGCAAACTCTTCAATCTCGAACAAAAAAAAGAGAATCCCACTGCCCCCCCCCCCCTTTCCTTCTCACTCAGACACACGCAACCACGTGACCCACCTCGCTCAGCATCCTCTTCTGCTCATAATGCCCCGTCGTGCTCAGCAGCCCGAAATTGTTCACCGTCGTCGCAAGACTCATCTGCACCACCCCACACGCATTGTCCAGCGGGCCGTGCCAGCACACATGCTTGCCCTTGCCCTCACACTCGCGCGTGCCCGTCCGCAGACACGTCGCGTGGACGTACGGCGGCAACGCCAGACCCTCTACCAGCATGCGTGGCCACGTCGCCAGCGAGCCATGTACGACGCGGGATAGCAGTGCGGCTGAGGCCGTAGATGGGGTGCGCGCGAGCGTGAAGCGCGGGTTTGCGGACGTGGGGTCTGGGTCGAATAGGTGTGGGCGGTCGGACGTAGATCCGGATCCAGATCCAGAGCCGGTGGTGGATGAGGAGGAGGGACCGGACGGGGAGAAGGTGTCGAGGTCGAGCGGGCTGCCGAAGAGGGAGTCGAAGGGGGCTTCGGTGGTTTGGTAGTTGTTGTATGCTCCGGGGGCGTGCTCGGTGGGTATTGTGGATGTGTGGGATGGTGGCACTTGGGCTGTGGTGGTGAAGGAGAAGCCGTTGTAGTCTGATGATGAGGGAGCTGCTGCTGTGGATAGGGTTTCGTCTCGTTCGCGCAGAGGTTGTATGTTTGGGAGTGTGACGTCCTTGTATATGCATGTCGAGCCGCGAGAGGTACAGCGGGTGCACGTGGGGAAGGTTAGACTGCAGCGGGTTTTTGCGGCGCGACATTGCTCGCAGGACTTTTTGCGCGAGTAGGACATGCTTTGTCTGTGGGATTGTGTATACCGGCTGTTTATAGACATCCTTGAAGGGGTTGCTGGGTTGGGGTGCTTGTATAGCGAGATTGGGGAAGGTCGTAGTATCAAGAAACCAGGGACTGGGATGTTGTCATATAGTGCCCTAGTAAGCCTAGTGTGTGTATAAGGTACATACCGATCTGCGGACAAGAATAGTCTGTGTAAATAATTAATTATTCCCGCATCAACCACGTCTTCTGAGATTTATTTTTCGATCTATCCGAAGAAGGACAAGATAGAGCAAAGGAATATAAATTATACCAGTAGGCTAATCGTTCGTGGGGGCTGTGTATTTATACTTTGATATGAAGTCTTCGAGATTAATTAGTCCGCGATAACTCCCCCGGATGGCAGCCAAAAAGGCCCCCAAAAGGCCCCCAAAAGGCCCCCAAATCGGCTGCCAGACCCGCTGTCTGGGGCTGCCAAAGGTGCAAATATTGCGACTACGTTCCATGATGTTGTTCACTTGACATTGCCATTCCAAGCCAGCACGAGCCAATCAGAGCTCGTGGTTTGCTTCGTACCGACAGTACCGACATGCCAACAGTGCCGATGGTAATAGCATGTCTGACACACATCTACACTAGTAAATTCCAATACTATTATAGATCGTCTCACTCCTGGATACTTAGGAAGCTCTTCTACAGATCTCATCGTTTCAGATCTTAATATACTTTCTCTATGTCCTTAGAACGAGCAGAGCACTGATCTGTAGGCCTGATGATGACAACCTCAAGGACTTACGATTCAAATCAAGTGAAGAGTAGCGCCATGTCACACGTATAGTTGAGCACATGAGTGGATCACAGAAACACTTCAATAAAGAGCAGTGATGAACATTTTCAACTATCATATTGTCTACTCTACAAGTCAAGCAAGTTCAGAAGCCAACAGAGCAACGAAAACGGACACAAAGTCCCACACAAACAACAAAGACTACGCAATGATACACTATCGCCCAAACGACTTGCTCTTCCCTAGTACGCATATGGCCGAACCGTGAACCTCAAAGCGTCATACAGCTCCGCACTCAGCCAGTCCTGACCCTCCCCAAGAACCATCTCTCCTCCCAATATGATATTCCCATAGAAATCCTGCTCCACTTGCACACGAGGCCCAAAAGTCGCCCACTGCGTGGCGTCCAAGCCCGCCGTGCAGAACACCTGGAGCATAAGATAGTGACGCACCATGTTCCCAGCATGACGCCTAAACGCCTGGCCCTCCATGATAATCTGCATATATGGATACTCAACCCGCACCTGTCTCAGTTTTTCTGCGTCTTCGAGCCGCATGCCGAGCTCCGGCAGCCGGCGCACTACCATATCGTATAATTCGGCCAAGATGCTGATCTCGCGGATGTACTCAATCGGCGTCGTGAATGCGTCGAGGAAGGCGAGGAGCGAGTTGAGGTTGCCCAAGCGCAGGGTGCGGCCGTTGTACAGGCTTGCGGCGGCTTCGTTGTAGAGGGTGCGGCTGGCGGAGAGCAGGGAGGCGGTCGTGGTGACGAGGGTGGTTTTGGGAATCGGGTCGAGCTTGCGGTTGTAGCTGGCTGTGACGGGGAAGAGGTGGTAGAGCACGCCTGAGGAGAAGAGCGAGGTGAAGAGGAATTCGTAGATCATGTCGCGGAGCTCAGGGGGCAGGTCGAAGAGGCGGAAGTGTGTTGGAGGAACGCAATCGTGGGGAATTGGGGGAAGCCTGTACTGGACCTTGAAGTTGAGACTGATCTCGTCTGTCACAACAGGGGACTCATCGGGAATAGCTGGGACGAGTTCTGTCCATGCACGATCGCGTGTGTACTGGCCTTGTATCAATCTGAACTTCTCTGCGTCGTCCAAGGGCATCAGGAATCTCCAATAGACGGTAGATGGATCAACATTATTCGCTATCAGCACCTTCAAACCGTCGACAATCAGGGAAGTTCCAACAATCTTGTGATATTCGGCAGTCTTGGTAATATCGATGGCGTCGGTTGACTCTTTGTCTTCGGGGCATTGTTTCCAAGGAAGCAACCATCTCCGTAGCGAAGCAATGCCGAAAGGCCTGGTGTGAATGCTGGCCATGTTCTCCAGAATGGGTGCTTATCGGACGTGGTGGATTGTCGATGGTAGAAGATAAGTTGACAGAAAATGAAGGGCTGTAGAAAACTTTTAAGTAAGCGAGCGTGGACGCGTTCGATAGAACACAACACATAAACAAACATAACCCAGGTCACACGTGCTAAATAAGTGAAAAATACACGACAAGTAGATACCATCACTAACGGAGCGGTATTCAGCTGGAACAACATATAAAATTTGCAACCAGCAACAGCAAGATATCAAGATAGGTATTACTCCAAATGCCGACAATGTACGATAACAATCAATAGAACTACTTCTCCTTCCCACTGCAAGCGAGTAAAGCACGAGAGACGACTCTGAAGTGAAAATTTCATTACAGCCCACAAAAAACACGCCCACGCACCTATGAAAGGCCATTCATTGAACAGATTTTCAATAACAAGACAGCATTCTGCGAACCACCCCTGCATAACCCCTATCTCCCCTCGACATTCGCGTGTCCAAAGAGCTCAACCCTTGGAATTAGGCCACGCAAGTGAAAAGAAAGTATACATAGCAAGAAGTAATCAGAATACGCCAACACCCACCCCCTATCTCAAATAATGAGTGTGTTCTACAACGAGTGTGCGTGGGTATTGATATCTACCTCCTTCGTCAGACACAAATATTAACAGTGACTCCTCAATATCATCCGGACAGTGGGCTCACAACTGAAAAGGGGGTGTGCTTCTCATCCGTCACGCACTATAAGAGGGAATGTGTTATGTTTACTTTGTTTGCTAGTCTACTTCAACCGCATGGCACGTCTCAACCAACACCAACAATCTCATCGCGCTCATACCATCCGTTCCGTAATCCGATTCCGACTCCAACGCAAAAAATGTATCCAGCCTCAGTTTCCAACTAGGCTGCTTCAAACACGTACTCAAGTCTACCGTCACGATATCGAGATTTCTGTGTGGATTGACACAGTCTGAAGTTTCACTCAGCCGGCCCTTTCACCGCTGTGTCGGCTGTGGTCTTGCTGGTGGTTGAGCCTACGCCTGCTCTGCCTGTATTCCCAAACCCATTGTATCAACACTGGTCCCCGGACGTCCCGTTGCATCGGGTCCGGACGCACTCCCACCTCGCATTTCTCGCATCCTACGCCCTTCCATCAGCCCTCTCAGCCCTCGCTTCTGTAGTCCAACCACGGCACTGAGTTCGCCAGCCCAAATCTCGCGCTCGGTGCCGGGGCCCGAGAGCTCGGAGCCAAGTTCGCTTGCACTGGTACTTGTGCTGGTACTGCTCAGCTCGTCTTCACTGCGATTTCCATCGCCAGGGGCCCGCAGATCCGTGTTTATTCTCGCGAGGCCTTGGGCCATGGCTGTTGTGCCCATCGCGTTGGCCGAAGCTAATTTCGCTGCGGATAGGCTTGTATCGTCGTGAAGCTCGAGGTCGAGCTCGACGTCTTCATCAAGCTCTCGGAGTGCGGATGCGGAAAGGGCTTCGCCTTGGGAGAGGACTTGAGCTGGAGTCGACGTGAATGCAACACCGGCGCCGCCACCAGCAGCCATGGCAGCGGCGTTGAATATGGCGGCTGTGTTGCGGCCGTCGAGGACAGCGTGTTGACGCTCGATGATGGCTTCGAGAAGGCCGTCGATCTGGTACGGGCGTGCTATTTGTAGCAGAGAGCAAAGAATTTGTGGGGTGCATAGCGGACTGGACGGGGGAGGTAAAGCGGAAGTGTAGAGGAAGTGCACGAGCGCTTGTACGGTAAGTTTGGTATGAGGGAGGTAAAGGGCACGTGAGCGAGAAATAGCAGGAGGGCCAGAACGCAAGTCAGGTAGTGCCCATGGTGGTGATCCTGTGGTTTCTGAATATGTACTATTGTTGAGGGTGGTTGCAGACGAGTAGGTAGTTTTGATAGAAGGAGTGATCGTGATGGACGAGTTGCGAGATGGGTGGGTGGATAGACCGGAGGGACGAAGGGTAGCAGTGTCAGCGTTTTCAGCAGTGAGGTCAACTGAGAGAGTGCCCTCTCGAAGGAGTGTGTTGAAATACGGGCCCCACCTTCGAGCGGCGATGTGAGAATTAATAGGTATTCTATCATTTTCGATAGTAATGATTTCCATGTCGTTAAGTTCTCTGAGCCCCATGGCCAGGTGTCCGAGGTCCTCCGCCGCTGCAGATAGCTGCCGGCCACCGGCATTATGGTCCAAATCAGCTGTTTGTAGCGGCGCACTGACTGACTGGTATCTCGATAGCGGTGACGTCTTTCTCGGGTTCTCATATAGACCGAATGCCTCCAGCTCTACCATTATGACGTTTGTAAAGTTGATGCGTCGGTGGTTGTAGTCGTCTACTAGGCTCCTCTTACGATTTCCTAGAACCACGAAGGTGTTTCTTCTTGACCAAAGAACACCGCGATTCCAGCTCCCGGTGGTAAAGATGGTTCCTCCAGCATCGATCTTGCTCCACGTCATATTTCTCAGATCCAGTGCCCAGAGAGCGTACTCCTGCTTGGAGGATGTTAGAAATGTGCCACTGACAACGAAGTGATTGTTGATCACTCCGCCGTTGGGGAACCTGAGCCCTGGCGGGGATGGAGATCCTTCCATTTGCTTTTCTTGAAGATTACCGGCCGGATCTCGGATCTGGAGCTCTAGTTTTACATCGAGGAAGTTGTAGTTTGAATATAACAGCATTGATGAAGCGCCATGTGCTTGGCTTGTTGATTTCCGTTCCGGAGTCTGCCGTTCATTACTTTGAGAACCTACATCCTCAGCAGATATTGTTGTGAGAGGCGCAACGACACTTCTATAGGCACCACATGCCTTGCCTAGTCTGTTTGATGGTTGCCACTTTAGACTTCGTAGATTGAAAATGCTTATTTCTTCAATGTAATGATTCCCGCTGTCTTGGCCGCCAACGACTATCATTTCCGCGCCACCTGTGCCATCTATCTCGGTACCAAGCTTTCCCTGGTTTGGATTTTCAGAGGACGGATTGTGTTGTATCGCAGACGTGGTCGCACTGTTAGAGGTGAAAACCGCGGATGAAGGTAGAATTGCAGCGCAATGGGCATAACGTCCTTGCGGTGAATCTGGCGATTGTATGTTTACCCAGGTTCGGCTTGGGACGTCGTAGATATGTATGTCGGACATGACGACAACCTCCGGCTGTTCTTGAGCTGATTGTGGTTGTGTACTTTGGCCAGGAGGTGACCGGGCAGGCGACATTCCCCCGTAGCATACCATTTTCTTATCTCCCAGTGGACAAACACTGTGAAAATATCTAGGTGGCGGAATGTCTCCTTTAGCATCGATTTTGGTCCAATGTCTCTTGATGAGATCCAGTTCGTACAAGTCCGAGGTCAACGGTGGTTTCGTGCGGGATAGCCTACGTCCTCCAAAGACATACACCTTGTCCCCTAAGACAGTAGTTGTGGCCCCAACCAAAGGATGCGGTTCCCTCCCAGTTGTGCGGTGCACATTGCATACCAGTCCAGATAAGCCAGAGGTGGAATTTGCTGTTGAACCTACGCCTGCTGTCTGGCCCATCGCGGGCGAAGGTCCACCAGAAGCTACCGATCCCGGTGTGTGAGAGGTGGCGCTGTTAGGCTCCACGTCCTGGCCCATCCGATTGAGGCTCGTGGAACTCGCATTATTATTCATGTTGATATGGTTTCCGTTCAATCCGTTACGCAGGCCTAATTGTGAAGGTGAGGGCGCAGAAGTGGCAGAATCCAATGTACTCGTTCTACTTTTACTTGACTCTCGCCTTGCCATACTACCAAGTCTATCAACAAAGGTAGTGGGCAGTTCGGTAACGCCCTTCCCGTCCCGAGGACCAATTGAGACTGGATTGGTGGACGAACACGAGGACGAAGGAGGTACCAGAGAATCTATCCTCGGCCGTTCAGGAACAGATTGATCGATTATTTCATGCGGTCGTGCCCCGTTCGTGTGTTCTGCAAGACCCTTTGGACCCGGGGAATTCGGGATGGGAAAGTCTGATAATGAGATATCGTCAAGACTGGATATAAATGGAAGCTGCAGATGAAGGTACGGAGACGAACTAATTTGTTCTGCAGATTTGACCAGTGGGGAATCCTCGTGAGCCGGTTCTAAATCAGGACCCTCGACAGTAGATTGAAGCCTTTCTTCGCTCGAAGTGGACGGATGCGCTTCGGTCGTTGGTGATAGCTCAAGAGACACACTCGACTTGGTTGAAGGAGACAATACGTTACGCGTTCTCTGTCGTAAGTGGAGGCCTGTGACAGAGGGAGAACGGAGCCCAGCAGACCCAATATCTCGAGGCTTCTTACTCTTCTTGGAGCTTTTTGACTTTGTCCACAGGTACGAGTCTTGCGCTATACCACACGCTGGATCGACCACTGCAGTTGGACGACTGCCGACTCCTAGAGGCAGCATCGTCAGCGACTTTCCAAGCATAGCAGCCTCGTTCATGATGATTATGATATGATGAGAGCAGCAGAGCGAAAAGATTGAGGACAAAGAAAGATTGAGCAAGTACAAGAAGTCGATTAAGGATGATGTGGCGGCGGAATGTCAGAAAATGCGCTTGGGCACGACGGCGCAGAGTATTGAGCATGGTTTGTGTTATCGAAGATAATTGTTAAGCCAGGACACTGATCGAGTCGCGCATATACATGTACTCATGTGCATGGTGGAGGTACAAACGACAGGGAGGGAGGTTGTACCAATGGCACGCCTCGTCCCACGCAAGGCCTGCAACTTGCCCAGAGAGCACACCAAGGAGGATTGCAGGCTGCTTTCTCCAGGCCATAAGAGGCAGCGGTAGTGAATCAAGACACGCCAGGGAGAACCGGGGCTTGCTGAGGATGTGAAAAGGGAATAGGTGGAGATGTCGTACCTTTCACCACAAGGCCGCAATGCCCAACACGACCAAACCTATTACTGGCGTGCTTCGAGCGGGCTTAGACGACAAGCCAGAGATGCGAGCGAGAGTCCTGAGGTGATGAGGATGTTTCACTGGCCTCTCGGCTTGTTTCTGTTCTTCAGATGGTGCGCACGAGAGGCATGGGAGAGTGGGCATGAGTGAAAAGAGAGCAGGCTCTTGTTCTCGTATGGAGAGGTCACTGTCCAGTCAGCGTCGTGGTAACTTTAACTTAATTTACCGGGGGACCTATGCAGCTTTGGCCTGTAAGATATAAATAATAATCTCCGTTCTTTCGTTTTGTTTCTTCTGTAACCAATCGCTGTGGGAGGCGCTTGGCCGAAGCGAGTATGGCGCAGCCTCTCACCAGATGCGGGCAGACTTTTGTCACAATTCATTCCCGGGTCTCATCATTAAGGGGGATTGAAGTCTAAACAGCATCATCAAGGGAATCGCAGGATATTGGTGCTACAGGTTTTCTGCTCTATCAGGCGCGACACGACAACAAGTTATTTTGATCCCTTTCTGTGCACCATTGCATCATCTCATGCACTAATACATAAATAGCAGTGCCATCCAAGCTTATCCTATTTGTCTCATTATCATGCGTCTAAGCTTCAAATAAAGGTGGTGGCATTCGCAAACCTACCTACACCGTTATAAAATGGAATGAAAGGGGAAAGCTTATTGTCCAAACCTGTTCTGCTCACATCGTGTCACCTCCGGCATTTAATATTCCATTTGTGCTCACTGTCCAATAATAATAATACCACAGGCCTGTCGCCCATAGTGCCGCGCGTTATTTTTATCTAGTGCTCGGGACCTCACTCGTGCTCATCACCATGCAAAGTTGGACACAAAGTTTGAAGTATTCATCAATTACTAATCCACTAGGCTATTGAAATTTTGCCCAGGGTTGAATTTGTCGCATCATCGACCAGTCCATTTTATTCCTCCTCCGTGGTATCATGTCAACATCGTCTGATTTATGCGGCGCTGGTCTTCTCTTTGGGGAGAGGAGTGAATCGTAGGTATGGCTTCACAATGCGGAAGTTGGGGAAAAGGGTCTTGGCCTCGTCATTCTTAACCGAGGGGTGCACAATCACATCGTCACCAGGGACCCAGTTGATGGGAGTGGTGATGCGGTTTTTGTCACCAGTCTGCAGAGAATCGAGAATGCGGAGAACCTCAGCAGTGTTGCGACCGGTAGAGGCAGGGTAGGAGAGGATGGTTCGGATGGTCTTCTTGGGGTCGATGAAGAAGACCGAGCGTATAGTGAAGGCAATTCCCTTGGAATCGACGTTGGTGGCATCTTGGTGGTCAATCCTGCGCCGGGCCTCGTCAGATCTCCGTTCATCGGCATTGATATTCTGCTACTTACATGTCGTAGGCGAGTGCAACCTGGCGCTCCTTGTCGCCGATGATAGGGAAGCTCAGGCTTGAACCAGAGATCTCGTCAATGTCTGCAATCCACTTGCCATGGCTGTCGATTGTGTTGGCTGAGAGGCCAATGAGCTTCGCACCGCGCTTGGTAAATTCTGGCTCGAGTTTGGCGAACGCGCCGAGCTCTGTAGTGCAGACAGGAGTGAAGTCCTCAGGGTGAGAGAACAAGATGACCCAGTTGTCGCCGATGAACTCGTGGAAATTGATCTTTCCCTTGGTCGTATCAGCATCAAAGTTGGGAGCAGTGCTTCCAAGGCGTAGAGGTGCAGTAGACATCCTGAAGAGCTAGAACGGCATTAGCACCAATGAATGTCATTACGCCATCGTCCTCTGCCGAGACGTTCACGAACGGGCTTGGCAACGTACTAGGGCTTGGAGTTTAGAGTGTTTCGTGTGATTGAAGCTTTCTTTTGTCTTGGATTTAAGAGAAAGAAAATGGCGAGGACGTGAGGCGGGGGAAGTCGCAGGTTTATAAGACGACACCGGCCACCAGAATGTGGTTATTAATGGGCGTCTTGCAAGCAGCACCTCAGTGATTTGTATGAACACACTCCTATTTCGGCTTGGTAGCTATTGCGTGATCGCTGTGCCCAGCAACAGTCGATCCATCTGGGTTGCAGGTAGCGGGCGGCATTACTCAATGCCTACGGTACCTTATGTTCGCTGCCCCGCCACGGCTTCGTGTGCCCCGCTGATGCCCCTCCATCATAGGTGCTATTCACAGGTAATTAGTCAGACTCAGGCTATCGATGCTTCGAATGTGGTGGAATCAGGAATTATTGGACCTGAAATTGTTTACATTCACTCTCCACATGCTGTGAACCACACTGGCCACCATATTCTAGCCCCAAGGTCTTGCTAGACTTGTCACAGTGGTTAATTCACCGCGGAGTCCAACACGTACTACTTGTAAATATAACAACAACAACAACAACAACAACAGCAGTTCTAACATACACGCATTCGAAATGTACAACTTCAAGTCTAAGCTGAAACGCCAAGATAACCTTTTCAATCACGATTTTCTAGGTACTTCCCTATCTATCAGATTATCCAGTCGATCGTTACAGCCATATCGTGTTTTGAGAATAATCGCTCCGCGGATGCTCGTTCATTATGCACTATGCCAGCCAGGCACATATATGTCCCTTGTTGCAGTGTAAATTTATTTTTTGGAAAGCAACGCAAATCGCCTGTGCTCGCCTCGGCATATTCATGTCGATCGACGGGCACGCAAATGCTCAAATTGCGTCAAATCGTCAAAAATTCGTCACAACGTAAGGTACAGATTCCGTGAAAGATGGAGGGGTCTCGAAGATGTAGTACATGGAGCATTCCAACATGAGGCTATCCATTGTCCTCAAAATCGGAGTCGAGATTAAGACTGAAGTCACACAACGCATCGAATTTCCGTTGGTCGAGAACTCTCATGTGTCAGTGTGTGCAGGAGCACGATTGAGCTTTGCACTCTCAGATGTGTAGACGATGCTTAAATGAGCACAATGGTGCCTTGTCACCTCGGCGAATCATTCACTGCACTCTTCTCGTCCGTTTCATGATGACTCCGGACGAGGTCGTCCTGGTGTCTCTTAAACTGGTCTTCGTCGGTCATGGTAGGCGTACTTTGCTGGCTCTCGCGCAAGTGTTGTGGGTAAGGGTGGAAGTCCTTTGAGCTGGTACTGAAAGTCGAGACTACAGGTGTATAGAATACACCATTGCTTGCGGAGTCGTCCCGGTGCTCTGCTTGTGTGGGTGTCTTTGCTTCCGGGCCTGCCGATATGGGACTCAGAAGCGTGTCCTGAGCGGTAACCTGGCCGTTCATGAGACCATTCCATCCACCTTCGATATCCCGGAGCAGCCGAACATATTCTTCAGGGACAAGACCGCTTTCCCCACTCTTCGGGTCCTGAGCTACCAGCCAGCCTTGTCCATGTCGGTAGGACACTAATATAACTTGACCTTCGATCAAAGGTAGCTCGTTATCATTCTCGCGTGCGAAGTCGAAAAGAGCCACAGCCTTGCCGGCCATTTCTTCGTCTGGGTCTGCAATCGTGAATTGATAGTCTCGAGAGTACCGGTTCTCGTCCCGAATATCAGCATTGGATGATGTGTCCGACATGTCCTCGTCATCTGAGCCGTATGCTCTCCTGGGAAGCGTTTTCGGAAAGTGAGAATCGCGCCGGACCGTCGCAGAATCTAGCGTCTGTTCCATGTCTTCTGCCAATTGTGTTGCGATTTCTCTAGGTCCATGTACCTGGTTGTCGAGTTCGTTGGCAAAGTATACGTCTTCGCCATCCCCATTGGTGCCCAAATGTGATCCTCGGCGGCCGCGATCATCGAGACCCCGTAGCGACCCTACGCGGTCGAAATCGACGAGATTCGATTTGTGCTTCTTATGTATCCTTGAACTCACCACTGGGCTTTGTATATCTTCGTCTTCACTCCATGGCGGCCCATCTTGGCCGTTGTCGAATGAGGTTTGCGGCAGCCGCTCACCAGTCTCCAAAGGAGGAATAGGCCATCCACCTCTTAACGATTCGTAAGACAGCTGTGGATCCGAGAGCCGACGGTTGAATTCACTTGCTGGTGTAGATATCTCAGATGGACCATCTGGTAAGGGGCCATAAAAGAGAGGATGGGTAGGTCCATACGCGAAATCCCTTACCAACGTGTATGGTAGACTTGAATGGAAGACTGGAAACACTGTCGACTGTGGTCTTGAGCCTCTTTGAGGATTCGAAGATGTCGAGTACGTAGACAACCGGTTCTTGGCGTAGGAGGATGCTCTCTGTAGACGTGCTGACGAATTCGTGGTGACGATAGGTGGTAGTGGTGGGATGCCTGAGTTGGAAGGGGTCGAGCGGGCCGATGGTGAGGATGTTGGGTTCGTGTTTGTGTTCGACATGACAGCGGCCATGCTTGAGGTGATGCGAAGGTTACTAAGACGTTACGGCAATGATCAATTTCAGCGTCTTCCTAGTACTGCGGACTGTGGAAGTATGATTGTACGCGCGCCTTATACCTTCACGGCTCCTTAGGCCAGTGTGGAGAGGTATAATATAAAGGCGAGAGTCGTCTTGTTGAGGTCGACGCTATTTGCCAGCAGACAGCGTATAGTGCAAAAGTGAAGTCTAAGAATCCCCAAAGGACCGTAAATGTCGAAAAGACTGAGCAACAAATGTTTATACGAAAGCGAAGTAATGAACCACCAATTAGTGCAGCGCAAGCGCGTACAGAGCCCCACGGAGCCTTACGAGTGGCTCGAAACTCGCAGAGACAGGGCTGTGACTTGTGTGTTTATGTTCGGTTTCTCGAATAGACGCCCAAGGAGGCAGCGTGGAGGGGATGATTCGAAGAAACGACGTCGGCGCTAAGTGAGAGGAGGATGTTTTAAGGACGAGGTTGAAGATAGGTAAGCGGGCGAGCGATGGCGGGGGAAAGGCTAGGCGATGGCAGTGGGCACTAAGTAGGCAGCGCAGTCGCGAATGACTGGAAATGGCGGGAGAAGAGGAGGTAGCCAATGTGCGTTTCGGCGAGGTTGTGTAGGTGGTATAGGTATAGGTGGTGGAGGTGGTGGAGGTAGGTTACAGATTACAAGCAGGTAGTGTCGTGGGTAGTGGTTCTTGTGGAATGTTTTCTGTACGGAGGGCTATTAATAGGTCAGCACCAGGCGGCCGGCTGGACCGTTACTCGAGACGAAGAACGAAGACAAGAGTGTGTGCGCGCGCGCAAAAGGGAACGATATGAGAATAAGAATGATAATAATAATGGAGAAGGGCGTACGATGAGAGGAGAGATACCAGTAACAAGTAAAAAGGACCCAAGTCAGTAGGTGGTAATGAGTAAGTAGTCGGCAAGGAAACGGGGCGGCGTCGCGAGACAGAGCAGGGCAGAGCAGGGCAGAGCAGGGCACAGCACAGGACAGACACAAGCGCAGACGCAGAACAGACAGAACAGACACACCACACACACACACACGCACACACACATATGCACACACACACGCACACGCACACACGCAGGACCTGGTGGTGTAAAATGTTCATCAGGCGAGCGAGTCGAAGTGTTCTGTTTCTTCCAAGGTTGTTTCAGAAAGACGCTAACATGTTCGATTCCCCACCCGCGCGAGTCCTTGGGATTCGCTGCCTAGACCCGCCACTGCTTCAATCAAATTGCTGCCCCGCGATCCCGGCCAACCATAACTCGCCGTCTCTGCCGTTTTCCACTCCAGTCCTGCACGTCAACACTACTACTGTACTATTATTTATTAAACATCACTGCCCTCGCCCGTTGCCAACGTGGAAAGACTTGCGGCATTGTCAGTCCAAGCTCTGGCGCAAGTGGAGCCTCTCTAGCTATGCACGTTGGCTCATTCTCGGTCGCATACTTTGCAGGGGAAGAGAGAGAGAGAGCAAGAAGAAAACCAGATGAATTACAGATCGCCCACTCTTCTTCGTCGGAACACTGTTAATTCTCACACCTCTGATAGATAGTGCGAAAAGAGAGGCTTCTGTGAGACTGTACGGCATCCATCTCCAGCAGGGCGGTGAGGGAGCTCTCCACCTTGCCACCGACCATTGGGGAGGTTTCACGTGAGGGGATACTGCAGTACCTGTGGGATTCCTATTAGGTAATCCCCGTTACTCAGATCTTATTCAGCGTTAGGCTGGTATATATAGCACTTAGATAGACTTAGTAGACACGTTAATCAATTTTACCACGTCTAATTTACCAAAGTTCCCACATCTAGTAGCTGAAATCTGGTTTTTATCCTCCTAGGGAGGCTATCGCTTTAGCGATACCTCCTAAGGGGTAGTTATCTTACCCCTTATATAAGGGAACTCGTTAAAAACATTTAATGCTCACGATAAACTATATAACTTACTAGATAATAATAAGAACGAACCTAGAGTCTAACACGAAAACCCTTCTCTAAAGCGATACATCCTAATTTTAGAGATGGAAATTACGGTAATAAAGCTTAACGACTAAATTCGATAGTCCTAGCGGATAGTAATATATTATAAAATAAGCTAAAAGAGTCACGTAAGAAAAATATATATTAACTCCCCCTATGTCCGCGATAGATATCCTAGCTACTCGTTAATATAAATTAACGCCGTAATTCTAACTCGGAAGATAATTATTACCCTAGGAAACGCCTTCCTTACCTAAGCTATATTAAGATGTCTTCCTTATAGAACCCTAATTATAATAGCGATGTCTCTATAGGAGGAGCTAATACTCTCTAAAATATAGGACGCGCCCGTAATGAGCCGTTAAACACTATTAACGCGCTTACCGCGCTCCTTAATACCAACCCGGCTATAAGGGACCTTACTAGAGACGCTCGTACGTTAGTACTAATTAATATATATACTAATCGACTCGAGTCATAAATAAGGAACGACTATGTTACTCGAGAAGAACTAGTAAGAGACTTTAATAACCTCCTCCTTAATAACCCTAACTAGGCGAGCCTAGCTATACTAGTAAGAAGAGGCCGTATCCTACTCCGAGCACCCGATATATACTTAGAAGAAACTAGAGATAACGCCTACGAAGAATAGTGCTTATTAATCTAGGAATAGATTTATACTATAGAATTAGTAGAGCGCTAGGAAGCTATACCTAAGTTCGAGAAACTATAAATCTACGGGATATATATATTAAAGTATATCCGCACCCTTTAGCGTAGCCTTATAGAAGCCCGTGGACGTAATAACCTAGGTAGTCCTTAAATACTAGACGGCTTCCTAGACGTTATACGTTAAATATATATCTCTACTAATCGCCCCGAATAGCGTAGAAAGGAATAGGAGAACCTTACTTAATATCGTTTTAGATCTACCTCGAAGCTTATTAACGCTATCGTTAAAAAGGCACGACTCCTACGACCTATACCTTCTAAATATAAGATATAGCGTAGAATTCTAGGCGCCCTTAAGTCTAAGGTTTAACGTAAGATCGAAAAGTAGCCCTTTCCTCCTATAGGATTAGGAGAGTAGTACCTATAGATGAAGAGGCTAGAGGAAGCCTTATATACCTACTCTAGAAACGAATACTATAGGCGGGAGGCTACTTATTATATTAATACTATATATTACTAAGACGAAGAGGAGGAACCGGAAGAATTCGAACCTTCTAAGGACTTATACATATGCGAAGATAAATTAGGCGACTACTCTAGAGACAAGGGTAAGCTCCACGCGTTCGTGAAGCGTTAATAGAGTAACCGAGGCCGCGGTAGAGGCTAGAACCGAGGCCGAGGCTATAGTAAATACTAAGGGGGCTCGTTAAGAGCTCTTAACGAAACCCAAGAATACTTTAACTATAAGAAGTTAGGATATATCTCGAGATTCTACCCCGAAAATCCGACTCTAGGTAAGCTAGCCTACGTTACTACCGAGGACGACGCGTTAAGCGTCTTTAACGAAGAGGCCCTAAAAGCTAGTCGCCCGTAGTAGATATAGAAGACACCACGAGCGACTATAAGAGCTTCTATACTAATAATACTAATGAAAATAAGATAAATATATAGGACTACGAACATATTAACGCGCTTTATAAATCGCTAGAGAGTGCCTACTATTATTAAGAGGAGTTAACGGACGTTATTAACGATCGCCTCTATTAACTAAACTCCATTAGTAGATAGTTACTAGAACTTAAGGCTTACGTAGGGGAAGTCCACCCCTAGAGGGTTTTAGTCCTTATTGACTATGGGGCTAATAGAACATATACGTTAACGAAGGTTACTAGGCGTCTAAAGCTAGTGCCGTAACCTGCCCCCGTAATACGTGTTAAGCTTCCGTTAGGAGCCCTAATAATAAGTCGAGAAGTTATAAAAATCCCTCTTTATATAGAAAGCTTTACTTACGAAGTCTCCGCGAGAGTACTCGACCTTAAGGGCTACGATCTAATTCTAGGTTATAAATGGCTTTACGAATAGGATCCCGATATATCGTAGAGATCCTATTCCCTAGTAATTAGGAGGCTAGTAGCTCGAGGAAGGACTAAGGAGTATCTCCTTAAGGGGATTCCCGCGTTAATCGATATTAACTTATAAGGAGAATAAGTACTAAACGTCCTTACCGCTAGCTAAGCACGGAAATAATATCTAAATGGCTATAAGTAAGGTGTAATATGGTTTATTAGGAAAGACAACCCTCCTATACTATAGGCACCCGACCTAATACT
The DNA here is from genome assembly GCF_010093815.1 of Pseudovirgaria hyperparasitica. Classification (NCBI taxonomy): domain Eukaryota; kingdom Fungi; phylum Ascomycota; class Dothideomycetes; order Acrospermales; family Acrospermaceae; genus Pseudovirgaria; species Pseudovirgaria hyperparasitica. Next base: position 839,409 of record NW_022985562.1, read on the forward strand.
ATAAACGGTTTTAACGGAGTACTAGGACGTCTTTAAAGAGAAGCTACCTAAAGGACTACTACCTTCGAGATAATAGGACTATAAGATAGATATAGGAGACGGCCGACCCGTTAATAACGCCGCCTACCGTCTCTCCCTAGAATAAATCGCTAAATAGTAGAAGTAGATATAGGAGCTTATCGAGCGAGGGCTTATCTAAGAATTAGAAAGTGCCTAGGGTAGCCTAGTACTTTTCGTACCCAAACCCGGAGGCAAATAGCGAATATATATTAATTATTAAGTACTTAATACACTTACGTGTAAGGATACGACCCCTCTTCCGCGTATAGACGAATGCCTACGTGCCTTCGGCTAGTTAATAGTATTTAGTAAGATGGACTTAACCTTAGGGTTTTAGTAAGTACGAGTAGCCGACGAAGACGTCCCTAAGACCGCCTTTAATACGATTCACGGTAAATACGAGTTTAAGGTAATACCGTTCGGTCTATTAAACGCACCTACCATATTCTAAAAGATAATAAATCGAGTCCTTTAACCCCTACTATATAAATCCGTGGTTATATACCTTAACGATATTATTATCTTTTCCGAAGATATAGAAGAACACGCTAGAGTACTATTAAAAGTACTTACTCTACTCCGTAAATACCGCTTACTTACTAATCCGGAGAAATATAGTTTTAGCTAGACCGAAGTTAACTTCTATAGATACCACGTCTTATAAGGATAACTTCGCCCGATAAAGGATAAGATTAAGGTAATTCGCGAATGGCTAGAGCCCACGAACGTTAGCGAAGTCCGATAGTTCCTCGGCCTAGCGAATTATTATTAGAGGTATATCCGGGGATTCGCGAGTATCGCCGTACCCCTAATAGACCTCCTTAAGGAAGTAGACCCTCTTATCTATAAATAGAAATATAGGTCTATTCGATAGACGCTATTAACGGCGTTTACCTTTAAGACTCTAAAGAATGCCCTATGTTCCGAACCGGTTCTAGCTTAACCTAATAAGACTAAGCCCTTCTATATTAAAACGGATATAAGTAACTATGCGATCGGTATAGTAATCTACTAGGAGGATCCTAGTAAGTAGTATTAGCCAATCGCGTTTAACGGACGAAAGCTTAATAGCGCCGAGCTTAACTATCCGGTTCATGAAAAAGAACTCCTTACTATTAAACACGCCCTACGCACTTAGGGATACCTACTAGAAACAAAGAAGACGACGATCCTAACCGATTACCATAGCCTATAGTTCCTTAAGTCTATAAAGGAATAAGGAGACCGTGTAGATAGATAGATCGATGAGTTCGGAAGCTTCGATCTCGATATAAAATATCACCTAGAATCTAAGGCGGTAGTACCTAACGCCATTAGTAGAAGGCTAGACTTCTAAGGCGAGATCTCCGCGATACTATTAAGTAAAGTTAACGAACACGTTCTTATAGCCTAAATCATCGAGTTCCTAAAAGGAGCCGACCCGATAGAGTATATACTAAAAGTCTCTCCTAAAATCCTATCTCGACTACGCCTTGACGCCGAGAGTAAACTTTAATATAAGCTATGGGATTTTAATAATAGTTAAGAAGATTTAGCGGAAAATTCAGCACCTTATATCCCGGAATAATACCGTAAGTCGCTAGTAGAAACTATATATTAATAATTCGGTTACTTTATATGGCCCGGACTACTAGGAGCCCTAGAAAAATAAGGCTAGTAGTTTAAAATGAAGAAAGACGTAGAGGTAGTCGCTTATAATTACCGTTAATGCTAATTAGCGTAACGAGTACTACCAAATCCATAACACGAGAGATAGTTTTATAGGGTTACACGCCGAGCACCCTTTAAAGAATAGGGTATCAACTTTATAGGCGTACTCCCCACTACGTATAACGGTAATAGTTAGGTGATAATAGTAATTAACTACGTAACGGGATGGTCTATTATATAGGCAGTCCCTGAGGCGACCGTAGAGTCCGTCGCGAGGTTCATTTACGAATAAATCTTTATAGATTTTAGACCCCCCGCCGCACTAACCTTAGATAACGGTTAATAGTTCCTATTAAGAGTGGTTGGCGTACTACTACGCATCCTTAAGACGGAATATAAACTTACCACGCCTTATTACCCTCGTATAAACGGAAAGGTCGAACGCCTTAATAGAACCTTAGGAGGCATCCTTACCTATATATATATAGGCGAACTAGTAACCAACTAGGACATATACTTACCAGCCGCTGTTTTCGCCATAAGGATCCGACGACATAGGAGTATAGGAGTTAGTCTATATTATCTAGTATATAGATAGTACCCTAACTTACTAGGGAACATTCCTAGAGAAAAGGATAAGTTAATATCCTTTAATAAACTTATTAAGCGAGTTAAGAAAGTGTAACACGCTAGGACGCTAGCGCTAAATAAACTACTTATGGAAGCCGCTCGCCGAGACCTTATAGATCCGACTCGGCTTAAACCTAAAGACTAGGCGCGACTACCTATCGGTCAAATCGTTTTACTAAAGAATGAATAGAAAACGAAGTTTAAAACGAACTACTTAGATCCCTATAAGGTTTATATATAACACCCCTTAGGTATATACGCGCTAGAAACACCTAACGGACGTATCCTACGATACCTTATATATAGTAATAGACTAATTACGGTAAGAGGTATTAATAAGCTAGATAACTTCTAGACGAGATAGGAGATTAACTTATAAATATCTAAGGAAATTAGGAATTAAGTAGTACCTTACTTACTAGACATCGAGAAGGTTTTAGAGAAAGAGAAACCTACCCTATATTAGACGACTCTATCCTCCCTTCCTAAGAAGGAGTAGAACCGGCTATAGTAGCTACGGAGTTAATAAGAGTTAACGTACGAGGGCGTACGTTCGTTCGTAGTAGGGGAGAGCTCGATAGACATAGATATTACACGTTAAATTAGGCTTACTAATATAAGAAATCGATATAAACGGAGAGCTACCGTAACTACGTTAATCGTACTAGTGCTAAACGTTATTAACGAACTAAGAAATATACTAGAAGAATAACACGAGAATAGCGGAGCGATATAACCGCCGATAATAAACATTAAAGAGAGCTATGATGCTCCAAGGGTAGAGGAAGCCTAAACGATAACTAAGAAACCGATAGATAACCCGTTAAATAAGATTAATACGATAGAGGAAGCCACGATAGAAGTAAGACAGAAAGAATTACCTAAAGAAATAAGCTTAGGAGACGAGTTTAATGATACACGAATGGACTTAGATAAGGATATCCAACTAGAATATAAGAATCCTATAAGTATAGATATAGACTCGGATATAGAAGAAGTGTTAAAGGAGGTTAACGAAGTAAATAAACAACCCCTAACCGACTCGGACGTCCCTATACGGGATCTTATAGAAAGCGAACCTTACACGCGAAAGAGAAAGTAATCCTATATAGATGAACGTAGTAGAGAAACCTAAGCGGCTATAGCTAGCGCGTTAAGATAAGTTAATAGATTAGAGGGAGAGAGGTACTCTCTACGGAAAAAGATATTACCTTTAAAGCTATTATAGGAAAGCTTAGAATATAACTAACTTTAGTCTTTCCCTAATTATCTCCTTTATATATAGTACTACTAACCCCCCATTTACTTATTTAGAATATATACGGCCGTTAAAGAAGATTAACGAGCCTTAGAAATTACTAGGAGGTTAAAGAAAGAAGACGTGGACTTATAATGACATTATATAAGTCTAAAATCGCTATTTAAGAACCGCAAGACTAAATAGAGATAAAAGAAAGCCGTTAACGCCTTTTGACGCTTAATAAGATGGGGTATTATTATAAAATAGAAGCCGCCTACTTAGTCCTAGACCTTACGAGTAGAATTTAGTGGATTCTTCATAAATTATACTAATACCTTCTCGCCCTCCTCGGGCATGCCATTATTAATTAAGAACTTATATAGTAGCCCTTAAGGCGTGCGGCTAACCTCGCTAAACGCGTTTATTAGACGACTAAACCAATCTTTAACGGCTTCGTTAAGCGGAAGTCCTTCATCTTTAAGGTCCTATATAGGATAAATAGAGATGATACTCGGGTTAGGAGGTATAGTATTATTAAAGCTAGGAACGAGGACCTCCGGACCGCCGTAATACATCTATTCTATTATAGCTATAACCTTTTAATTAGCTAGAGATTACACGAGATATAGATCTAACTTACGAGCGAAGGACTAGCCTTAGAGTTTAACCTAGTCTCCTTAAGATCTAATAACTTCTTTTAACGAAGTTTAGTAGCCGAATACTTTCTAGTGGCCTTAGTTATCTCTATAAATAAAGACTACTCGGTATGTTAGCGCTTTTTAATAATATTACGCTCGCCACGGTATACTATAGGAACGCGTTAAACCTATTAAAAGCCTTTAACGATATAAAGGAATAACTTATAACGCGATATACTATAGAATTTCCCATTCCCTTAGTGGAAATAGTTTAAATAGGTACCTTTAAATAGTAGGAACCCGTTAGGAAAAAGCTACATATACTCCCTAAAGATGCCTTTACTAGTAGAATAAGAACTATAGGCGCTCTCGCTAAAGTGCTAGTATATACCGCGAGCTATTATACCTAGGATAGCCGGAATAGTATAGGGATATAACCTATCTAGGCGTTTCGAAGGATCCCGAAAGATTCCTCCTCCTACCACGATATTCTAAGAATAATAGTAGTTACTAAACTTATCCGTTATATAGAACGGAAGTAGATTCTTCGGAATTAAGGCGTGCTAACCGCTGGCGTACGCCTTAATAAGGCCATCGATAAATTCCTTATAGAGCGCTCCGTTAATAGGAGGGTCCGAGAATAGCCACCCTAGGATAAGTTAGCTAACCGTTAAAGATAATTAACGAGATAAGGACTTACTCTAGTAAGCTAACCACTATATAAACTTAATAGACTTCCCCGAAAAGAAGTAGTAATTAGATTAAATTCAGAGGCCTATGCGACCTACTACTTCGATCTCGGCATCGCCATAGCTATTAAGTTTATTTACCATAGGTTACGCTATCGTACTAACCTTACGAGAAGCTATAGACCCCTTTCACTTCACGGGAGTCTTCTTAACGACCTTATTAGGACTTTTAAGGTCTATAATAGCCAGCTTAGAAGTTATAGAGCGAGTTTTAGGGCTGTTAAACACCTTTAATAGAGTCCTTACGGCACTACGGGTCTTTACTAGAGTCCTAGGTATTCTAGGACGAGAGCCTAGATAAGAATTAGGAACTAGAATCTTAATATAAGACTTAGCGACTTACCTTTCTTAGTTACCTTAGGAGTAACTATATCGCCGAGCTCGTTAACTTCGATTAACGTATTACTATTAAGGTCTAATAACCTAGAGCTTTCCCTATCTTTATTTTTAGGATAGAAAATATTATTAGAGTCTTCCGATAGGTTCGCGAACCGACTAGCTTTTATAGGGGCTTCGAAGGGCTCGTTAATAGCTATTACTAATCCTTAAGAGGCCGGAGCCTTAACTTTAGCCTTAGAGACCTTAGGTTTAAGGCTCTAACCGCCTTCTTCGATTAACTAAGCTAAAGCTTTATCTTCTAGGTCTAGTTCTTAAAAGAATAGCGAACCCTAAGGCCCGTTTAGATATAGATAGCCGTAGGCTATCTTTAAGTAACTCTTACGAACTATATAGTTAACCTATACTTAAGGAATAAGGTAACTTAACCTACTATCTAGAGCACCTTCATTCGCCGCTAACACTTTATTAAGCGATAACTAGTTAGGATTTCCGTATAGAGGACCTAAGAAAGCACGACGAAGATCCTTATTTATAACTATATCCGCTATAGGAAGTTTAAGTTAGAAGGGAAAAAGATAAAGTTAAAGTTTATATATATGAAATTATAGTATTAATCGGAGTAATTTCTAAGTTCACAGGAGTTTCAGCTATGTTATTAGATATTATTAAAAGGATTTAGCGCTGGAAAAAACTAAGGAAAAGGTCGAATTAGTTAAGAAATATAAGGTTAAAGGACGGTAGAATATAGGAATAGTAAAGGTAACTATTTAGCACTAAAATAAGCTCGGACTACTACCCTTACGCGACGTGTCGCTAATACGGCCTAGCGCTAAAGAGATTTCATACGCCTACCTCCCTATATTATATATTCTAACTCCGTTAATCGTCTTTAACGGCCTCGTAGAAGCTTATATAATTAGGAGGGGGAAGATGTGGGATTCCTATTAGGTAATCCCCGTTACTTAGATCTTATTTAGCGTTAGGCTAGTATATATAGCACTTAGATAGACTTAGTAGACACGTCAATCAATTTTGCCACGTCTAATTTACCAAAGTTCCCACATACCCAACCATGCTGCCAGGTCCACCTAACTGAAGCGCGCAACTCCTACAGAACACAGACACACGAAAGGTCTTTCGTTGCATCTCTTCACTTTCCCTTCCAAGAGTTCCTTCATGTAGTCGTTTTGGTTGCAACCATTCAGCCAAAGATTGACCCATCTTTGCAGCCTGACGTCATATGGTGACTTAGGAAGATACCGTGCCGTCTTGCACAATTTCTCGCTTCAAATTTCATCATATTTTCTGTCTGTCCTTTCAGTAACGATCGGCTCACCACCTCACGTGCTTCGAATTCCATAGTCAATCCTTGTGGAACAGTATTCTCGAGTTAGAAGCCAAGCATCATGCCGACCTTGGCAGTGGTTAACTTCAATATCGTCTGTGCGACGTTAGGTGGCTTCATCACTGCCTTCGGACTTGTTTCCTATCTGCTCAAAGAGAAATACTACCTATCCGAAGCTCGTACGTACTAGCTTCCGTGCCCAAGCCCTTGCTGATCCGTGAAGTCATATCTACGCTTGCGGGCGTAGTCTTTGGACCACATGCGGCAAACTTCCTCAGGCCGCTTGATTATGCCTTGGGTGACGAAGAGGCATTGGGTACAATCACCTTGTATTTCACAAGGCTAGTCCTCGGTGTGCAGCTCGTGCTTGCTGGCGTTCAGCTTCCAAGCAGATATCTAATACTTGAATGGAGAAGTCTTGGTTTACTTATCGGTCCTGGTATGACCGGGATGTGGGTCATGACAAGCCTTCTCGTATGGGCAATGGTCCCTCATCTAAGCTTCTTACATGCTCTCGCTGTTGCTGCATGTGTCACTCCGACTGACCCTGTATTATCAAACTCCATTGTCAAAGGTAAGTTCGCGGACAAGAACATACCAAAAGAGCTGCAGAAGATCATAACGGCCGAGTCGGGTGCAAATGATGGACTCGGCTATCCTTTTCTCTTCCTTCCCCTCTATCTTATCAAGTACATTGGGGAGGGTGGTGCAGGTCAAAGTGGAGGAGCCGGTAAGGCTATAGGCTACTGGTTTGGTGAAACCTGGGCCTACACCATCATTCTTAGTATCGTCTATGGCGGCGTGGTCGGGTGGATCGCGAAAGAGCTCTTGCACTGGGCCGAAGAGAGGAAATTTGTGGATAAAGAAAGCTTCCTGGTGTTCGCTATCACCCTAGCTGTAAGTTCTGCCTATCAGTGCAATCTTCTCTTCTAACCTATGGTAGCTGTTCATAGTTGGTACTGTGGGTATGATAGGCAGTGACGACGTACTTGCCTGCTTTATTGCTGGAAATACGTTCACATGGGAGTAGGAAATGATCATGATCTGACTATGAGTCTCAGACTGACAATCGATAGTGACTGGTTCCGCCTCGAGACATTGGACGATTCATTCCAACCGACCATTGACATGCTTCTAAATGTCACAGTCTTTGTGTGGTTTGGCGCCATCTGCCCTTGGCATGAGTTTGCCCACAACAATGTGATCCCTATATACAGGCTCATCTTTCTGGGCATCCTGATTATGCTGCTCCGCCGACTACCAGTCATATTCGCCCTGCACAAGAAGATACATCAGATTGAAGACTTCCGCCACGCCTTGTTCGTTGGATTCTTCGGACCCATCGGCGTCTCCGCCATCTTCTATCTTTATGTCAGCTTGGAATTTCTAAGAGGTATTACGGTTGATGGTGAGCAGCGTGCAGATGCCCGGAAGCTTGCTGAAGTAATGTATGTTGTAATTTGGTTTGCAACAATCTGCAGCATCGTAGGTCTACAATCATCGAATATTCGCTTGACTGCTGACAACAACCAGGTCGTCCATGGTTTAAGTATACCTGTGGGGAAACTAGGCTTTTGGATCCCACGCACGTTGTCCAATGCTGTGACCTCTGCAAGTGGTAGCGATACACCATTTCGCACCCGTGGTACCGCTCTTGAGAATACTGATCTGAGTGCGCGCGCACGTCGCTCCGGTAACACAACGCCAACAGGTGATAGCAGTCTTCCTCGATCTCTATATCGCATTGGGGGATCCATCATCCGTAGCAAACCAGGACAACATGGCCCCCCGAGGGATGCCTTAGCTTCACAGGATCGAATCACTGTTCCTCCCACTACAATCGACGGCGGTATTGCTCCGAGAGCTATTCGCTTCCCAGATGATGTCGGAGATTCGCAATTGCCAGAGATCGCGCGCGCACGAAGCTCTACCAGGAGCAGCTGAATGCTTATGGGACCAGGGACTGTTCAGGTGATATTTCGTTCATGATGGTATCGACATTAACATGCAGCACTCATCGTAACTTCTGTGTATGGATCCATAATGTTTGCTTTGCGTCCAACCATAGGTTGCATGCTTACACTATGCACGTAAAACATTTTCTGTGTTACGAGGATCGGCTTACAGGATGAATGTAAGCAATTGAAATGGATACCAGTTTGTACAAGGCTATCATGTTGATTATGAGGTAGGGCGAAGGCAGATTTGTGAATCCTTAGGACGGTTTGGCGTGCTTACTCAACAGGACTGACCAATTGGGTAGACAAATAAGCGACCCCAAAATGCGGACCGCTCCCTTTGGTCGCACGATGAAGGTTGGCTTTCCCAGCACGGGCCACTGGCCTGGTTCACAACGACGCGTGCATGGAGCTGAACTTTTAGTCTACAGGAACAGGCCAACGATGAGAAGGAAGATCATGTACAACTGTTGTTGGACCCTGCGTGGTGCCCTGTTGGTGCACATCTCCTCGTTATTTCAAGGCTGCCGTTCCCGTTGAATATCTCCCTATTTGTCACCCGAATTCGCGACCTCGAGCAACAAGTAGATATGGCAACCCCGAGCGATAGTGTCGACGCGCTCAGCACCTCGAAACCTTCCATCTCAATTTCGCACGCGCCGACGCCGCGCCGACACCATCATCACACTGGGCGTCGCTTACGGCATTTCCTCCGTCCTGATGGCCGCAAAGTTCACATTGCAGCAAGCCCGGAGGAGGTTGATTCACTTCGCAAGACGCTATCGATGACGGAGAAGGAGTTTGATCTCGTAATTCATGGGAGTAACGAGCATGTCGAAGCATTGCGGGAAGCGCATACACACCAGGAGCTAACGAAGGAAGAGCTGCGTCGCCAGCACGGTGACACCTTGGATGAGTTCGAAAGAGTCATCAGAGAGCTGGACGCACTGAATTCAGAGCTGCATACTATTAGTGAGCACGCTGTGCAGTTGGACGCCAATTTCTCCAAATATGGGTATTCTGCCCATCTCAGTAAGTCAAAGCCTATTCTTAGCATGTCTTGTTGACTTGATCATTGCCTGTTCGCATCTCAGGTCACGTGGCTTGAGTGGACTCCTAACTGATGTAGCTATTCAAGCCTGCTCTACAATCCGTGTCTCGTGAGGCTCATATCTGAACTTCAACTGACTGAATATAGGGACACGCGACAGCCCTAGCCAGTCCTCGGCCAACTCCCTTTTCGATGGCTCAACAGATAACGAGAGTCAGGACTGGGATGCCACGCGCTCTCAAGGCCAGACTCTTCGATTCTGGCGAAAGCCTATCATTCGCCAATATTTTCACAAGGGCCTCCTGTGGCGTGCACAAGAGATGCAAGAAGTCGCCAGTTATGAGTTGTTCGTGGATCTCTTGTACGTCGGTATCCTGGATATAGCTGGTGAGGCAGCCGCCGAGTATGCGACCGGGCAAACACTCCACCAATTCGCCATCGTCTTCATTCTCGGCTGGCGAATCTGGACAGACATTGGACAGCTGATCTCGTGGTTTGATGCTGATGACATGTTTCGTCGTTTCACGGTTCTTTTCATTCTGACCTGCCTGCTCGGCTTTACGACGAATATGAATGCAAGTCTGGAACACACTTACACACCCCTGGTCGCATTCTACCTCGCAGAACGTCTCTTCGTTGCCTCGTATTACGCTTGGAATGCATATCTGATTCCGATGGTCCGTGTCGCTATGTACGGTTTCGCGGTCGTCACAGCTCTTCCAGCAGCTCTCTGGATTGGTAGCATTCATGTCCACGTCCCAGAACGGTATGCGCTCATCTGGATTGCAATCGTGCTTGACCTCTGTAGCCAATTCTGGATCGTTGCGATGTACCGTTGGGGAGGGTTTTCAGCAAGGATGAAAGCCTGGTTTAGCGAAAAGATTGAGTTCACGCCTGGTCTCAACATTGAGCATAGGATCGAGCGCACAAACGCGTTCGTCACACTTGTTTTTGGCTACTCGGTGCTCGCACTGCTCTACCAGAACTCCGCAGAATTCGGCATCAACGGTTTCTTCGGCAAAGCGGTGCTCGGCCTTGTTCAGGCCTTTAGCTTCAACTGGCTGTACTTTGAGCTGGACAGCTTCAATCTGCACACGCACGCCATTCGCAGACACTACGTCAGTGCGATACTCTGGCAAGCACTGCATTTGCCCTTCATCCTCGGGTACGTCATTTCCAGCTCGTCGCTCGCGAAGCTAGTACTTGCGCACGACTTTGCAGACGCAGACTACGACAGCCTCGAGGGACATTACCACGAGCGCTCCGAGGAGCACATTTTGACAGGCCAGCGCTGGTTCTACTGTGGCGGGCTAGCGCTTGCACTCGTGAGCATGGGCGGCATCTCTTTAACGCACGTCTACAAGACACTGCCGGACCAGCGGCTCGTCAAGTACAAGCGTGTCTTTCTCCGGTGTCTCGTCGCGATCGCCATCCTGTTGCTTCCGCTGGCGGAGAGTCTGAACAGTCTGGAGCTGATTGCGATTACGGCAAGTCTGGTCGTGTTTGTGCTTGCGATTGAGCTGGTGGGTAACTCGTGCGCGAGTCAAAGCTTCTTCTGTCGCGACCGAAGGGAGTGCACATACCGGGCCAAGTGTGGGATGAGTCGCAAGGAGATGGCGGATCGTGTACGGAAGGGAGAGGTCGTGGATGTTGAGGAGGTTGCTAGAAGGGATGGAGGCACGAGAGAGACTGTCGGACCGGGGTTCTGATGTTGAACATTGTTGCATGCAAATGGGCACTATTACGGAGGTAGGAGAAATTGGCAAGTTGTTTTGCCGATGCATGGAGATGCATCGGGGATTGTCTTAGAGGAGGCTGTGACGGTGCGAGCATGCATAAGGTAGCAACAAACACACACAGCATTTCGCAGCCCGGAAGCAGAGGAGGCGATCATGATGACAGAGGGCATGATAGTATCGTGATAGGTATGATGAGAGACGACCAAACCACGCCGTCGTGCCAGCTCAGCGCCACCACCTCTGCGTCAAATAACGCATCATTATTTTTATGAAATCGGAAGTTCAACGGAATTTCTTGATAAAAATACATCCGATAGCTTTTCTCGGGCAGCGGCCGGACGAGCCCTATCCAGGCAGGCGAGTTTCTAGCGCGGCTTGCGGCTGCTAAGACAGCTAATAGTCGCGCCCGCATTAGGTAGACGGGTGCTGCAGATTGCAGCCGCATCGACAAAAAGACCGACAGGCAGGAGAATTGGCAATGCGGTCTTCAGGGCTAATAGTGATCAGCTCCGCGAGGCGGAATGACTGTACTGTGTAGTAATAGTTCTAGAATCTGGATGTGTTTTTAATAGCGATCGATTCAGGTCAGGGTAGGTAGCACACGTGACACACTGGCACTGACATTACTGACAGATGACAGATGACACGGCAGACATGCACAACTGTCGTGCAAGGGACGGACCCTGGTCTTGTGTGAGAAAGACGTTTCGACATGTGAGTGACGGTGCGTACTTGACAATACGTATACGTGTATATATATATATATATATACAACTTGTAACTCTTTCAATGGTCTGCCTTTTCTACACATTTAGTGTTCGATAGTCAATTAGTGCCTGTTCCTGTGTCATGCAGCCGGGAAGAGAGGCAGCCGTAAATAGCGAGGATTAGCTTTGCTTGGCTTATTGATTTGATTGTGGACGATCGATCGGGCCTGGTGGCCTGTCATTAGCCAGTAATAGCATGTAATAGTCAGTAATCAGCCACTAAAAGCCACTAAACGTCCAGTCACGGACCCCGTCTGGCTGTCGCAAGTGGGCGATGTGACCTTGTGGTGGTTCCGTTTACGGTATAGCGCGCAAATCGACCATCCCCTTCAAGGCTTTAGGGCTCCCAGGGCTCCAACTTTGCCTCGTTTTGCCTCCTTGCTGCCGTTCATCCATCTCGCTCTCCTCGTCTTCTTCTTCTTCTTCTCTTTCCCCAGGTCCACTCTTCAAGCTTCAACCTTGTGCCTGTTCTCCTTGTCGATTGTCGCCAGTTGTGCTTCAATCTGTCTCTCGCTACTTGACCACTGTCGTTGACCACTCTCGTTATTCCTACTACCCCTTCTGATACCCCTGGACCCTCTCTCTCGCTCGACAGTCCAGATCGACCTGACTATTCATTCAATACACCGTGTTTCGACACTGCACGTAGCCTCCTAGTCTCGTTGTCGAGCCATACACTCATCGACAGTCGACTGCGCCATCTTCTACATCCCCGATTGTCCTCCATAATACCTCTTCACAGCCATGGTACGCTTCATCGTAGCCACGGCTCTCGCAGCCTTGTCGTCTGTCGCCCTCACTCAATCCATTCCATCTTGTGGCCCAAACCAACCGTGTCCGGCTGAGACACCTTGCTGTTCCGGTATGTAGTGTTTTGGACATGGCCATCAGGACACCTTGAGAAACTGACTGTGTAAAGCTTACGGACAATGTGGTGTGGGCGCGTACTGCTTGGGAGGATGCGATTCAAAACACTCCCACAAGCTCGATTCTTGCGTCCCTGCCCCTACCTGCCAGAACAAGAACTACAAGTTCGACACCCTCGATAGCGTTATGGCCATCGATGAATACCTCGGTGACAGCACAAAGGCGGACTGGGTCGCTAGCGGCAAGCCTGCCATCTACAACAAAGGACTTCTCATGACCATGGCCCAAGACACCGTCGGTACCCTACTCGCGACCACCCATTACGTCTGGTACGGCAAGATCTCTGCAAAGATGACGACTTCCCAGGGACGCGGTGTCGTAACTGCTTTCATCATGATGTCGGACGTCAAGGATGAAATTGATTTTGAGTTTATCGGTGTCGATCTTGGCAAGGCTCAATCCAACTACTACCACCAGGGTGTGACCGTTTATACCAACTCTGCAAACTTGACTGTCTCCAACGGAAACACCGTTGAGCAGGAGCACGAGTACACTATCGACTGGACTCCAGACCAAATCACCTGGTCCATCGACGGAGCTGAGATGCGCACAGTCAAGAAGGCCGATACGTGGAATGCTACTGCCAACAGCTTTTACTACCCGCAAACACCGGCCCGTGTCATGTTGTCGCTCTGGCCTGCTGGTCTCCCTACCAATGAGGAAGGTACCATTAACTGGGCTGGTGGTGTTATCGACTGGAACTCCAACGCCATGCAGAACGGATACTACTACGCTCGCGTCTCCGAGGTCAATGTGGAATGCTACGACCCCCCGTCCGGTGCCAACGTCCAGGGCGACAAGTCTTACACTTACACCGACGTTGCTGCAACCAACGACACCGTCAAGATCGGCAATGACCTCGTGACCCTTGCCTCCTTCTACGCTACCGGCGAGAACCCCAAGGAGGATCCTCACGCGTCTGCATCTGGCTCCGCTGCATCACCATCTATGACCTCGGCGCCCGAGACCGTCCCGGGTATGTCTGGTGGTGGCAACCGCGGCGACGAGTCTGGTGCTGGAGGTGCTGACGCCGGCGCTGACCCTCAAGCATCCGGTGCTGCTGGTGGCGATGGCTCTGCTCCAGCCAGCGGCGGAGGCAACGGCGGCTTCACCCAGGGTGGCAACACGGGCGTGAACACAGCTGCCAAGGTAGGCGGCAGCACACTCGCTGTGCTGGTCGCCTTTATGGCCCTGCTGTTCCTGTAGTTATCTTTTTTTGTTCGCGCGGATATATACTTGACCATTGCTTCCCTTTTACATCATGAGCGGTTTCACACCGGGAGATTTATCACTTTTTTTTCTCGCTTTTATGGATGGCTCCATTTTCATCATCTGGCCCGGACCTCATCGAAGGAGTTATTATTTTTTGCTTTGCCGGCGGAGCAAGTGGTATATGCTTGTATTCAAATGAGTAATGTCTGTCCGTAGCCTTTTGGGAAGGGGAAGAAAGGGGGGGGGGACGAGATCTAGGAATAGCATAAACATTATTATCAAGGCTTGCTAGAGCTGTAGTATTTAACAAATATGCATTTGAGATTCTGGGCAAAGAGAGTGAACTTGCCCTACCTGCTAAGAAGTCGAGTAGAAAAGTAGAGTAGGAGGAAGTAGTGACATTTCTTTGTGTATTGCTGCTATCTACGCATACATAACATACCATGGTACCAAAGAAAATTGAGAACTTGTTATCTCTCGAGAGAGAAAATAAAACATGTCAGTCTGGTTTCTGGCTATGGTAGTGCTGGTGGTGCTGGTGGTGCTGGTGGTGCTGGTGGTGCTGGTGGTGCTGGTGGTCTACTAATTAGTAATTACAGGACAGGTCGATAGGTACTGGGTATTGGGTACTGGATCACTCGTGTGGTGTATATGTATATATACAGTAGGTACTAGGACATTAATTAGGCTAGGGGACAGTTCAGGCACTTTTCAGGCTTCGGAGTGTGCCCGGACTGATGTCTTGTCAGTGTACCTATATATAGCTCATATGGATGGATGGGATGGATGGTGCGTGGTATAGGCGTGGTGTGTATGGATTAGGAGGTCTTATGTGGTGGGAGTGTTTATGGTTGGTTGTATATCTACATATATATATATATATATATATGTGTGTGTGTGTAAAGAAAGAGAGAGAGAGAGGGGAAACACTGAGAGGACAGGGCTTGCGAAGAGTCCGATGTGTGTCCATTACATTTCATCTTCTATGGTAACATTCGTGTTTCTCTTTTACTATTACCTCATGGAGAGCCAGCCTATCACCTCTTGCGTCGTCGGTGAGGTGTTTTTTGTCAGTCAGTCAGTCAGTCAGTCCAGCCATCCAGCACACGCTCCCCAGTCTTCCTTCTTCCCCTTTTCGTTGTATGCCGAGACATGCACTCAATATCGTCCCTAACACCCTCCCTTCCCTCCCTCCTTTCCCACCTCCCTTCCTCCGTCCCTCCCAAGAATCCTACGTATACCCACCCCACCCCCGAAACGCCATCCCATACCGCCGCCACAACCGCTCATACTCATGCGGCTTCCACATCCGGTGTCTCTGCACGCACAGCGCGCACATGCCCCGGTGAGTAATCCTGTGTGGCGGCGGTGGTGTTCTGCGGTAGAGTTGTTGTTGCAGGAGCTGGGCGCGTAGGTGGGGTGGGAAGGGCTGCTCGATGAGGAAGGTGTGGGTGCAGTTTGTGTAGGATACTAGGTATTGTTCTGGCATTTTTTGGATGTGGTGTTGTGGGGTTGCTGGGGTTTGGTTTTTATTTGGTGGTTGGGGTGAGGGATGGGGTTGTGGGTTGTGTCTGGGTTGCTGCTGGTATGGTTTGAGGGGTGAGGGAGATAGAGAGTTGTGAGGAGTGGAGTGGACCGTGGTTATCGTGGAATTGAGCTATTGCGTCTTCAGGCCGGGCGACTGAGCTGGAGTGAGCGTTGATCTGGGCTTGTGCTGGTGGAAGTATGAGGGGTGGATGATGGATGGTAAGGTAGCAGGTGAGCATGAAGCAGCTACTAATGTCTGTCCAGAGTGAAGAAGAACAAAGGAGAGAGCGGACCATGCGGGCTGCCTGGTACATACATACATACGATTGTCTCTTCAAGCTTGCCCATCAATCGTCTCTTGTTGACGTTTCAAACACAACATCGGGTGTGTGTGTGTGTCATGACGCTGTGCTATGAGCTGGCAGAGGTGTGGTGATTGAACATTACGGAAAGAATGGATTCACCACTTACCCACCCGTGTCGATGGACACGAAGCTCATGTTCATTGTCGGAGTGACTTCCGGCGTATGTACGCGGCTGGCCGGTCTTCCGAAAAACGACCTAGATGTGTGATAGATATGCGGTTGGGGAAAGCATGCCAGGGGGGTGGGGAGACGGGTTATTCTAGGAGAGGGGAGTTTGCTAAGACACGCTGTCTGGCACGAAAGTGAAGTGTCTGCGCTGGAATTTGCTGCAAAGTAGAGCCATAGTTGGGAAAGAAAGCTACACAGGTCGGTCCGGGTGATGATGGTATCTCTGAGCACTTCCAGCATTGTCCAGCGATCTCAGGATAGAAGAGGGGGCTGCGTACTTCGTTTCCAAAGCGAAGACGAAACGAGGCGGAGTTTGGCCTACGAACGCACAAACGAGGTATGTCTAGCAAGCGTCAATTATTGTCACGTCACGTTCACCGCCTAGGGAACTTAGCTGTTTGCCTCAGTCAGAGGTTGAATCTAATGGTTTGACCAGAGCTGACAATCTATGGGTGGTAATATGCTCAGAGCCCCAAAGCATATGGTCCTTCAGACAACCCAGATATCTTTCCAAGGTATTGTGTTTCAAAGGACTGGTATGGAGAGCAAAGTCGAAAGGTGGTGTTCAATATAGCTCACCAGACGCAGCAATTAGTCGGTATCTGACATTAATAGCGAGAGACGTGGAACGAACATGAGATGATGAGAATAGCAGTAATCACAGCTTACATGAGGCTCTGATGAGAATAGTAGAGTGAATTTTAGTCTCGATGGATACTGGTGACACGAGTGGTGCTCACGTCCGTCTCACGTGGTAGTGCGATGGGTACTGCCAAAGGCATAGCCGTGGGACGCAATTAGTTCCGCTTGTGTTACACTCACCTTTCCTCGCTACTACTCAGTTCACAATTATGGGCAAGTCATCATCGCGTGTTGTAGTCTTCTCTCCAAGTAATGCAGGAACATTTTTGCTATGGATGGTTCAGGAAGGTTTCGGATTACCTCCAGGCTTCTTTGCATATATTACACGACTGAAGCGCACGTTAGTTATGAGAAATAGTCTTTGTAGGAGTCGGGTGATGTACACTTCTTGGTAATTCCTCAGCCGCCGATTGTGGACAGCAGCCTTAACCTGACGTATGTGCTGCTGGACTTCCTCGTAGGTCCACTGAGAGATGACTGATTAGCCGGGCGAGACACCAACAGAAGACTGTGACTACGTACTCCGAGATCCCTTGTAAATAATGCGAGGCACCAACTTTCCATAGAGTCTTCCCAATTTCTTACGTTCCAACGGCCTATGTTCTTGAGTCGTGCGTTCTTAGGCCATAGTCCGATTGGCCATACGTGGGCTTTATCGATTATATCAACGAAGCCTGATGCATGTTAATTCCTGCCTGTTCCATGACACTTGGTTGGTTCTTTGACACATGTCAGACATACCAGCGGCTTGCATATTGCTCGCAAGCTCGTTAGCAATATCGAAACGTCTGCCATGCTTCTTTCCACAGTCGATCAAGTTGTCCATGAGTGTATCAAATCCATGGTTTTCTGGGTCTGTCGGTCCGGATGTGAATGAAAACACTTTCGCGTCGTACTCCATATGCTCTATGTAGCCACCTGGCTTGAGCGCTCTGACGATACAGATCAATGAGGTTCGAGTAATTCCACGAACTGTGAGACCATCACTTACTTCAGTGCTTGTTGATAGAAGTTTATCCAAGATGTGGCACACCCGGCCAGGCCGCGCACATGTATGTAATCAAAGCTTTCTGCAGGATAGGTCCATTCATCGGTGCAGTCGTCAATCTCGAAAGTCACGTTGGGAGGAGCGCTCGAGATCTGTATGGGCGACAAGTCCGTCCCTTTGTATTTGTCGGCGATTTGGGACATTCAGGAATGGATCAGATACTCACCTATGACTTCCGCCGAGGGATGAAGGTCCGCAAAATCACTAGACGTAGTATTAGCTAGAAACATCTCGTGAACGCAAGTGACACACATAGCCCACAGTCCAGTACCTGTACCAACGTCAAGAACCCTCTGCGGATCTTGCAATGGCGCCGTGTATAGCTTGTCATCTAACGTAAGGAGCCAAAGATGATGCCTGCATCGGAGTCAATCTTAGACATGTATCACCACAAATTATACTTACTGGACGACCTCCGCGTTGCCAACTGTTTCATCGTTTGGTTGATAATACTGTCCATCTCCTGAGAGATATTAATGGGCTTGCCAAGCGAGTTGGAAATCTTTGTCTTACGCTGAAAAAGGTCAGCTTAGCTGCCTTTCCAAATCGAATATCAAAAGAAACTCACGTATCCCTTTTTGTTTCAGCTTGATGACTATGAATAGGTTTACTGATCGCCATGGGAGTAATAATGGTAGACTTATCCAGCTCATGTGTCTACATGGTGGATTCGAAGAGTCTGGGCCCGGGACATAGACTTACATGATACCTCCTGCCATTCTCATACACGTAGTCTGTTGCCGAAGATGCTAACGTGCGACCCCTGGAAGAGATTAGTAGCCAGAGCCGGAGACACGGAAATACGTACGACAAAAAGGTCTCGCGATCGTCCTCATCGCTTTCGTCGTACGAGTAGGATTCATCCTGGGCAACATCATTATGGTGCATTAGCTAGCGTGCGCTCCAACCTACCGCTTTCAGGTCGATAGGTAACATTTCCTCTCCAGACTCGCCTTTTGAAAAATTCAGCACTCTGTCCCAACGAGAGGCTGCTCATCTGTCGGAGTACGGAGTGCGGATTGCGAGTTGAAGGGGTTAGTGGGGAACGGTTTGCTGATGGAATGCTTTGATAGGCGCCGCTAGAGACGCCAGTCAAGTAGTGGTCTGTTCAAAAGCTGTATCAAGGCGAGCGAATTTGGTGGATCGTGGTTAGTTTGAACAACGCGAATTCGATTAGAATCGACGTGGTGGTGGAGAGCCGAGACAGCAATGCTAGGTACAGGTAGCCTGACCATGGACTCGGGTCGAGGGATGAAAATGTCACTCTCATACGAGTTGTGATTCGAAGACATGGGCATCTTCGGGCCGGTATTACAATGGCGGACAGGCCGCCTAGAACGACTCCAGTGTCGCTCTGCGCCAGTGCAACTTGCGTCTATGATGTTCATGAACATCAACGCAGAATCGACTAGGAATAGAATTCAAAGTGCGCACCGTCTCGAGAAAGCATGCTAACATCCCATCCACAGGTCCCGAGTAGACGGGCACCTCAAAGGTCCATCAGGCTGCGGCACATGGTGTCTAGACCTCGGAGACAGTCTAAGCACAAAGCACATGTAGGCCAAGGTGCATGTCGCTCCGATATCATCATATCCAGTAAGACAAGCTGTGATGCATTATAAACATATGCATGCTCCACCGCGCCGTGCCGCGTTTTGGTGCAAGGCCCCAGCAACCAGAGTGAAGGGCTGGCTGGGTCCAATCCATGTTACTCCTTAGAATCGCTGGCCACAGTCTCGGGTCTGCGAGCAGGCTACCAACCTCATGGTGGCGGGCATGAACTATTAATCCCGAGCAACAACACAAGATCAGAGTATCTCATAGACTGGATTGTTTCCTTATTGTTTCCTTTGCTGCTGTCCTTCGCAATTTTCCGTGTCTCGGAGTATGTTATATACATCCATCAATCCATCCATCCTTTCCACCCACCATCGCCGACGTCGCCAAAATGCATAACCTTTGCCGTGCTCCTGTACTGGACAAGCATGCATATTACCCCAACGCCTTGACCATTTGATCGTCCTCTTCACGAAATGCTGAATGCATCGTTCCACTTATGCTTTGAGTTGAAAGGCTTAAAAGGCCCGAATATCATAATATCGCAATGCCGCCCGGATGAATTTTGCTTCGACCAAACGCCTCGCATATGCACTATTAACTGCTTCCGCTTCCACGTTCGGCATCGTGTAGTTGTCTCAACTGACTCTTGCTGGCCTGTGACTTGACCACTCTCTTCTCATCCTCACTCTGACTAGAAGCTTCATCGTCAAGTCTACCACTCTTGGACTCACGGCGTAACCTCTCTGCTTTATCCTTCAAGGCCTTGGCCTCTTCTGCTGCCCTTTGTGCGCGTACCTGCTTCTTCCACATGTTTGCATATCGGCCTTTCTTCTCGAGAAGCTCCTCATGTGTTCCTCGTTCCGCGACTCGCCCTTCATGCAATACTAGGATCTGATCGGCTGTCGTTATAGTGCTGAGACGATGAGCTATCACGAGCATGGTTCGGCCATTTCCTAACGCAGTCAATGCCTTTTGGATGTGTTCTTCCGTCTCCGTATCGAGTGCTGCTGTGGCCTCGTCCAGTAGGATGATCCTTGGGTTTTTCAAAATGGTACGAGCAATTGCCACACGTTGTTTTTCACCACCGGACAGACGTAGCCCACGGTCTCCGACTTTGGCCTCGTATTTGTCTGGATATGAAATGATCTTGTCGTGTATACTCGCAGCACGACACGCTTCGTAAACTTCTTCGTCGGTCGCATCTGGACGTGCATACTTGAGATTGAACATGACTGACTCATTGAAAAGCACCGTGTCCTGCGGTACTACACCAATGTGTCTTCTGAGCTGGTCAATGGTGATGTCTTCGACGTCGTGTCCATCTATCTGAATGTTGCCAGAAACGGCATTGTAGAATCGAAAGAGTATCCGGAAGACTGTGGATTTTCCTCCACCTGATTCGCCCACGAGAGCTGTTGTCGTTCCCGGAGCACAATGGAAATCGAGACCTTGTAACGCCGGCTTGCGAGTATCATAAGTGAAATGGACATTGTTGAATCGGATGTCGCCTTCACAGCTAGGAAATTGGCCTGCGCCAGCCTTGTCTACCACTGTGGGCTGTTCCTTGAACAGCTCCAGCATACGCTCCGAGTTGATCATAGCCGACTGGATAGTTCGATAGAAAGTGCCGAAAAAGTTTAGTGGACTTTGCAGCTGACCGAAGTATTGAACCAATGCGGAGAAGGAGCCCACGTCAAGCCTTGAAGTCGTCACTTGATGCGCAGCCAGAAAACATGCAACCATCAAACCCAACATAAATACCAAATTCTGACAGACATTCATCAAGTTGAGAGAAAGAAGTACTTTGTATTCCGAGAATTGGAATTTGTTTACGGCTTGTCGATATCTGTTAAATTCGAATTCTTCGGCATTGAAATACTTCACGTTCTCGTACGAAACCATGGAGTCGTTCCTGTAGTACTTAGTATTTACGCTAGACTTTCAGATGGACCATTTGCTTACTTTACCGCTTCTTCTTCACGCCCGGCATTGACCATCTGTCTGCGGATGTCGGCACGCCACTGAGCGAGACGAATTGTAATGTAGACGTACCAAAACGTGACAACAGCTACCACAAGAGCATAGTAAGCATCATACTGAGTCAAGAAATACCCAAAGGCAAGAACTAGGTCGACAAGCATCGGTAAGACATTGAATGTGATCTGCTCGAGGAATGTGTTGATTGCAGTCCCCTTGTTCAGAGCTGACACGACCTCTCCGGTTTTCTTGCTTATATGAAATTCGAGGCTCAGACCATGGACGTGTTCAAATGCAGCGACAGATAGCTCCCTGTATGAGTATTGACTGATCGGGATCCATAGAGTCGACCGAGAGGCTGCTAGTAGTCCGTTGCTTCCTTGGAGTAGTTTCAGAAAAATAAATACGCAGATGGCTGCCCAAGGAGTGTTGGACGGTCCTCCGCCTTGAGCATCAACAAGAGCATTGGTGATGATTTTGACTTGGTTAGGAACCGCCAGATTCACCACACGCTGCAGTAAGACCAGGACAAAACAAGCAACCACCACGACCTTGAGCTTTGTATCCTTTGATGGCCAGAGGTAAGGGAAGAAAACCGAATAACCACGGATATACTCCCACCATCCACGTGCTGGCACAGAAGTCGGCCGTACCCAACCATCTGTGTGAGGGGTGGTACCGTGAGCGCCATTGCCCGGAATAGAACCGTAGCCTTGTGCGGACCCGTTTGCAGCTCCATTCGGGGTTCCGTTTTCGGTAGACCCCTCATCCAAGAGTCTGGCTGTCTCGGGTGTGTTGAGGCGTGCAAATCTTTCTCTTCGCCTTTTCGTATGCACGAAAATGACATAAGATATCATCATGAATATGAGCAAGAGCACTCTTATTAGGTCGATGGTGACCTCGAGTATTTCCCATTCTGTCATCTCAGTCCGCAGAGGCCCTTTGCTATCACCAGCGCTGGGATCATTGTGGGCGTGTGTGTAGTATTGGAATGATAGTGCCAACAGAGCCACCTCATATATGGTTGCAAAGAACCATGTGTACATGTGCGCCGAGGTTGGTGAAGGCGTGCCATCGATCAAGGAGATGAAGAAGAGAAGGTAAATGAAGAAAGATCCGATGAGGTAGACCTGCAAGTGGCCGTTAGAATACAAAGGCTGGACTGGCTTTGAGAATAACTCACCACTGTCGGTTGTCCACACCAATACTGGTGCTCACGCTCAGCTACAGCATGGATAACCACATTCGCCGAATTTGCAAAGAAGGTCAGGGCTGTAGCCACAGCGAGGGTGTAGAAGAGATGCTTCTGCGATTTTGAAACGTCGTCCTTGATTTTGGGCTTCGGTTTGTTGTGAGTAGGGTGATGTGCAGGTAGTGGTTTTCCGCCAGGACCAGTCTTGGACGTCGGAACGTCGTTGTTTGCCGGAGGTACAGCTCTGATGCTTCGATAAGTGAAGGCTACCAGAAACACAAGGAGCAGTGCTATTGGGTAAGCATAATGCAGGTACATCAGAGCCACACCAATTTTTTCCTGCGAGGTCATGTCAAGGGTAGTCCTAGGTCTTGCCATGGTAGAAGAGGTAGCCATGGTGACAGACGGCAGCTCGACCGTACTCCCGGATGAGCAGGAAGTAGAGAATGATCAAGAAGGAGAAGGCGAATGGACGGTGCAGCAAACACAGCCGGCTATGACATGGCTTGGTCGTGTGCTCAGGATCCACGGGAGAGCCGACGGTGGTGGCGGTCGAGGTTCGGTGATGGTGGGATGGACGAAGTGAAAGAGGTCTAGAGGGAGCGGTAGGGCTCAAGTTTAAAACAGCGTTGGAATTCCAGAACCAGTCCTCTGGGAGAAATGGAGTCTGATACGATGTACAGAGCGATACAAAGCATGCACGTCTGAAGGAGCTTGGCCGATGTTCGGAATTGAAGATTAGTGAAGCGTATCGGGGAAGACGGGAGAAGCTCAGGATATACGACTAATGGTGCAGATAGCGCCAGTCAAAGAGTGATTAGCTTCGGTTTGAAGCTAGTTGAAGTGAACAAGACCTGCAAGTGGCACGAGCAGAACCGGGACGAGTAAAAGTGAGAGTGAGAGAGAGGTGGGAAATTGAATGGTGAAGCGAAAAGAGAGAGAGAGAGCAAGGAATGATTAGGAGCAAAAGAAGAAAGATAAAAGATGGACAGGGAAGTTGAGGAGCTAGTTGTCGAATCTGGAGCATCGTATGCAGGTGCAGGACGGCAGGCGGAAGGCGGAAAGGTGGTGGGTGGAAGCACTGGAAGCCCTGGAAGGTGATAGGATGGAGGATACTTGGGTAGGTACCAGGGCTGCGGCATGCCGGTGCCTCGCCGTACTACCTGTGTGTGTCTAGAATGTTTAGAGTGTCTAAAGTTGGGTTGTCTATAGTAGGGTGTGTTTGAAGTCTATCAACATATGCTAATCAATCAATACTTTTGAACACGGCACGGGGCACGACGAAGACAATGATGTGGTGACAGATGATACTATTAACCATGGTACGATGGGAGTGTGACAAGCAGTAGTACCTCTCTGTAGGTGGGCGTGAGTGTCGATAGGAGGTGGAGGTGTGGTAATATGTAGCTGATAGGTAGTCAACAAGTAATAATTTAGTGCCCAGACAGGCGGTGATGGTGGGTGGATGCGGTGGATGTGGTGGAGGTGGTGGTGCCAGGTGGGCGGGTGTCCACGGTGCCAGGTGGTCGTGGGGTTGGCAACGTGGAAAGGGGGTCAGTCATGATCCTGTGCAGTAGTATCAGATAGCCATCCATAATTAGTCTAATAGAGGGCAAAGCCAAAAGCCAAAAAAGCCAAAAGGCAAAAAAGGCAAAAAAGGCAAAAAGGTAAAATGGCACCTGGCATAGACATATTCCTACCGGTCGCCACGAGACATGGACATGCAGATATGCAGACGCGGGTGCAGACGCCGCCCACGATCCCCTCCACCGCCTTAAATTTAGTGAACGTTGTGCTGCCAGTCCGGGGGGCGTGGGCAGCCAGACAGGGCAGCTAGACAGGGCAGACCGGGGGAGGCAGACGCAGCAGACCCAACTCCGGCGCTATAGATGTGCCTGCTGCTCTACCCTACCTACATACAGTATCTAATTACAGCGTCTGTCTGTATAGCCGTTTGATCCTCCGAGATCATGATCCACAGTCCGCCAGCGCATGACCAACAGCTGCATACGGATATAGGTAGGCAGGTTATAACTGTGTACCATTATTGCGATTGCGTGGCCCAGTCTGCAGCCCGGAGCAGTAATCTCAGATTTCCCAGATTTCCAGATTCTCACCTTCCCAGCACCCGCGCTCGCCTCGCCTATCTGATGGGGAGGGGGGGCCCTCGAGATCGCTGTAGTCGCGCGCCACAAGTCGCTTGCTGGCCTTTGCTGCTTTTGCTGGCCGATCCTCCCCACACCGCCGCGGTTCGTCTGCAGCCTGCACGCGCTTCCACTGGTTCCGTCCAGACTTCGCCGATCAACTTCCTCCGCCTATACCACAACGCGCCGAAAAACCTCACCGCAACATCTCCGTACGCTTCCTCCACCCTTCCACCCTGCACACACACCTACACACACACACACACCTACACACACACACACACACACCTTCTCTCTCTTTCTGAAGAGCTCCATCCGAACCTATCGCCCCAACCCTTACAAAGCAATGTGTCCAGCACTCTCGGCACATGGCTGATCATCCGAGACGGCCCTCGCAATCCGCCGCGGCTTCGTCCATCCCTCCCGCTCCTCCACTTCCACCGCCCAAGTTCGCAGCGCGTAACGTCTTTACCAGATTCGTCACTCAGCCCTTCACATACGGCTCTCGTCCTCCAAGCGTGCAGGCGAACCGTGCAGATGGCCAACGTTCGGCTTCGTTGGCTCCCCGGGGTACAGGGTATGTATCATAGCTTTCAACAACGTGCTCCACTTGGACAGGACGATACCCTCCTACTTAAAAAGCCACAGTATCGTACTCTCCTCTCCAGCCAACTACATCTCTTCCTGTCCCTACCACTTCTGACACGTCGTACTGCAGAGTAAACCCGGCCTTCTCCAAAGAAGCAAGCCACAAGACCGGCCTTGAAATATCTGCTGTCGATATCAACCATGACGGCACACATGCAGTCCTTGCAGGTCGCGAGATCTTGAAGACGATCAGCGTCACCGACACACATTGCGCCGAAGAGGACAACCTGCGTTCCGCAATCATTAATTACACCGGAACCGTCACAGGCCCCGGCCCCGCCGCTTCTAGACATAGAGAAACGTTCGAGATACATGATGTAAAGTGGTCCCACGGCCAATACGACTCGTATATTGCTACTGCTGCAACAAATGGCAAAGTCATCCTCTACGACTTGAAACGTACAGGCAAGGAAGTCGCTAGGTTGCATGAGCATCACCGTCAGGTACACAAGCTTGCTTTTAATCCGCACAAGGGCCATTTATTGTTGTCGGGCAGCCAAGATGCGACGGTGCGTCTGTGGGACTTGCGCGACATGCGACGAGATGTCATGTCATGCGCCAGTCGGGACAAGTTCTCTGGCATGAGTGAAGGCATTCGTGACCTCAAATGGTCGCCCACCGATGGGGTAGAATTCGCTTTTGGAACCGACAATGGCGTAATACAACGCTGGGACTTCCGACAAAACAGAGGCCCGAAGCTGAAGATCAACGCGCACGAAAAGACAGTCAACGCTATTGATTGGCATCCTGATGGGAAGCACCTGATGAGTGCGAGCACCGATAAGACGGTCAGGGTGTGGGACTTCTCATCGGAAGTACGCAGGCAGAAACCTGCATTTGTGTTACGTACACCCTTTCCTGTGTACAACGCACGTTGGAGACCATCTTGTTGGGTTCCAGAATCACGAGAACATGGCTCTCTTCAATGCACTCAGCTAGCGACGTCGTACGACAGAGACCACGCTATGGTGCACCTATGGGACCTCCGCCGCCCATATCTACCGTTCAGGGAGATACACCGATACAGCATGGCCCCAACAGATATGCTATGGCACGGACGCGATCTGCTCTGGACTGTTGGCCGCGAAGGCATGTTCACACAGAATGACGTCAATTTTGCTCCGAAAGTCATCGACAGACGAAATATGCAAGCTTTCGCAGTATCTGCAACGGGTGAAATTAACGCTTTCTCACAGAAGAGATCACGAAGTCGCAACTCGGAGCATACAAATTTCACCCAGGAGAATTATCCTCTCGACTCCGAGAAGACCCGTAGCAGTCCTGACAAAGGTAGCCTTGGCCGCGTCTCAGCAGACGACAGTCTCGATGACAGTTTTCTTAGCACGTCTTTCAATCGACACCACGGCAGAACCGCAAGTAACAGGTCTGCTAAGTCATTTAGCAGTACGCCACCATCATCTGACATGTTGACCAAAGTTGTATTCTTGGATGAGTCCCTAGCAATTCGTGCTGATGCGTTCAAGCCTAATCAGACAGCCTTTCGAGGATCCCTCCCCGGATCGTTGAATCTGCCCGTGTTCACTTACCTTGCACAAAAATACAAGGCCATGGCTTTGACTGACCCACCATCTGTTGATTCATACTTAAATCTTCCTAAACTTTTCGGGCACAACGCAGAGTATGCAGAAAAAGCTGCTCTGTTTCGGCTCGCAGAAACTTGGCAGATCGTTGGGCATGCAGTCTTCAACGTTGTGAGTTCAAGGGCAGAGCAGCATAGAAGACTACGAGTAGAGCAAAGCCATCCTCCCCGACAGGTCTCAGAAAGCCGATCTAAATCAAACCTGGACGTAGTCACACCTGCAAAGACTGCTAGCATAGCGCATAGGGCGGTATATGGACCGTCTAGTCACTCGAGTCCACTTCTCACTGTAGGCCACGCTGAGAGCACGTCAAATCTACCAACTCCACTTGCAAGACCTGTAGCCCATTCGACCTCGCATACTGGCGATGGTCATCTTAGACTTCCTGACTTGGACAATGAAGACGCTCTCAACCTTCCACCTGCGATTGTAGGTCCTCATTCTAATGGAGATGTAAGCTCCGTCAGTCGTTCCCATCGGGACGATTTGCAAATACCACGTCCAAATTTCAACAACCCACGATGGTATAGTACCACAACTGATCTAGACGAGCGACGGGCAATGGTAGGAAGCTACAGGGCACAGCGACGAACCCCTCTTACGTACGATCAACCCAATCCTCATGCCATCGATATTAGAGCACCACCCAACCTAGACAGACACAATTCAGACGAGAGCTTTGCGATGTTTTCGGCTTCTTCAGGGTCGCAACGCGAACCGTCCATGTCGGGCTCCTTCGCAAGCGTCCACTCGCAAAACATGGAGTCAAAAACTGAGGGACCGCAGGAGTCTCATGACAGTAGTCCGAATCTCGATCGATATGCATTGAGTCCCATCTCTAGGTCAGCCCATAGACGCCCACGTCTTGACATGCGGCACATGAGCCCAAGTCCTTCAAGTACACAAACAGAACAACGTCTCGCCGAGAGCACGCTGAGCCCAAAGAATACAATTTCTCAAGCGCAGGTCACGTCATCGGGATCCCAGGCGTTGAGTCCAGCACAGTTTAGTGCAGAAAGGAGGAAAGCAATCGAAGATATTGATGTGCTCCATCGTAACAATTACCTCATGCGTCATGACAGCTCCGAATCAGAGGCATTGACCAGTGATAAGGGTAGTCCCTTTTCGGCACTCTCTGCAATCCACGAAACGATAGACGCCAGTGGAACAATAGTTCCTGACGGTTTTCAAGGTGGCATCATGTCGCCCGAAAGCGCTGACCTTGCCCATCCACCGTTCCGCCACGGAAGCACAACCGCTGCTACTTCCTCGGAGACTCATGCCGTAGACGAGTCGTTGCAACTCGAAGACTTTCAAGTTCAGAGTTCAGACGTGGATACGGAGTCAAATTCGCCTTTTACCGTGATCGATATGATCCGATCTGTCCTTTGTTTCCATACTGGGGTCATGGCAGATGCTCAAACCTCTTCTCTCATTCTGCTACTAGTCTCACCTCTGCTCCCTCCAACGCATCCTCTCTGCTCTTCCGACACAGAGCTTGTGAAGTCCACATACGCTGAAGTCCTAACTTCTCTAGGAATGGCCCCTACTCAGGTCCATGCCATAATCCATGGCCATCTTGCGGACCTCCTCAAGACAGGCATACACCCCTTCGAAGCCGAATCTATCATATCAACCTACCACACACAACTACACAGTCTCGGCCTCTTCAACGCCGCAGCATCTCTCCGCCGCCTCGCCTACCCCGTCTACCCCGGCGTGTACGAGTACGCCCTCAAAGACACCCAACTCAACCTCCTTTGCACAAATTGCAAATCCCCTCTGAACAATCCTCGCGACAAAACCCGCTGCGAAACTTGCCGCGCCCGCTCCAAGCCTTGCCCCATCTGCGGCTGCAAAGCAGCCTTGCTCGACCCAGCAAGCAAGCACGTCAAGTACAAACCACGCAAAAAGGGCGTCAAATTCGGCGATCCCGGCCTCGCGAACAAGTCTGATCAACTATCTGACTCCATCCTCGGCACGCCTCAAGTATCCCGCGATAATCTCGCAGACACCGAGTCTTCTTCGAACGCGTCCTCATCCTCGCCGATAGTCCCAGTCGTATTCCAGCAACCGGCGGTTCTTTGGACGGCATGTCCGCTCTGCTCCCACGGCGGCCACAGCGCGTGTATGGCTGCGTGGTGGGCAGACGCCGAGTCGGAAGGCGCGTGTCCGACGCAGGGCTGTATCTGTGACTGTGTCAAGGGCACGCGCCGCACCGAGAGGCTGCGGAAGCTGGAGGAGGAGGTTGCGGAGAAGGAGAAGGGGAAGGTTAAGGGTGATGAGTGGCTTGCGAGGGAGAGCAAGGCTGTTGTGGGTGTGAGAGGGGCGTTGGGCGGTGGCGGTGGGAGCGGGAGCGCGGAGTCTGGGCTGGGTGGTGTGTCGGGGAAGGTGGTGGTGAAGGATGAGGGCAAGAGGGTTAATAGAGCTGGGGGCGGTGCCGGGGTGGCGAAGAAGTGACGCTTTTGGGCGGATCTGAGCTTGTTGTTTGCTACAGGTACTTTGATATTGCATGTTCGGGGAGTTGGGATTTGGACCTTGGGTACTAATACGCTCCATCTTTTTCCGATCAATTGGGAAGATGAAAAGAAGATCTCACGAAATGGTGAGAGAATTGCTTGTATCAAGAAGAACGCGGGACGGCAATACTAGGCGAGCCGTGCCGTGTGCAAATAAGCCTAGAGTCTGTAAAATAGATATATATATGATGATACCCACCTAACTGATTATACATTACGCATGAGCTCACTTGTCAATCAATCACTCAATCACTCAATCACTCAATCACTCAATCACTCGATCAACCAGAACCAATAACAACGATAATAAGAAGAAAGTCACACATTCATGTACCGCCTGTATCTGTGCTCCAACGCAAAAAGACTCGTGCGTCAGCTCTTTTCAAGGCGGCTTCTGTTTATACATTTTCCATCTTGCGGCGTGAAGTTTCTTTTCACCTATAGTGCCCCCCCTTTCCCCTTCCCTACCCGAGGGTAGGTAGGTGGTAGGGGCGGCGCTGCGACCCTCGTCCATGGAGCAGGGACGAGGGCGGCTGGAGTGGAGACCGCGTATGTCACGAAAATATGAGGAGGGGTGTGTAGGATCTTTGTGGATATGGATGGGGGATGATTGTGTCAAGGGATGATGGGGTAATTGGGTTGGTTGAGAAGATCGCACGGGGAAGGTTTCATGGATATGGAGTCTGACAAAGTGATCGATAGCAGGTCAAGCTTGCATCTTCAGGGATCCACGGCAGTTTTCCAGCTGGGCATATCCCGTAGGAGGAGGTGCAGTCACAGATCGATTTCCTCGAGAGAAGTCGTAGGGTCGTTTGCATTTGACGTGGTGTATAATTCGTTTACATCCTCAGCCCTGCGCGCCATAACATGACTATGCCGACAGGACCACCGCCATCGCAGCTGTTGTCCTCACATTCGAAACTCAGCCCATCATGTGAGCGAACGCCTCGATCCTAACACACCAGAAGTCAGCCTTCCTCTCTCTCTCTCTCTGCCTTGTACCATACTCTCCAACCCAAAGAAAATCCTCAGCTCACCTCTTCATTCCCCAATCCCAGCACATCCTCCAACGTCTTTTCTTATCTGGAGGCACTCCACACGTTCTTCAAGAAGCCATCCTTCTGCGCCAGTCTGTTGAGCGAGTCGTCGCTCTCGCCCATGGCACGCACGAAGCCGCAGAGCGCGTAGGTCTGGTTCTCGCCCGTGTAGCGGCCGTTCTCGTCGACTTTGCCGACCGAGATTTGCACCGAGGCGTGGTCCTTGGCCTTGATGATGCGGTTTGTTGCGCTGCACTTGCGGGGGACGTAGCTGTCAAGGGCGAGCGTGGTGTGTTAGCTTCTTTTGTCTCTTTCGGGAATTGTGACGCATTTTTTGTTGGGCGGGGGAACAGGGTGAGATCAGAAGTGTGACGGTGGAGGGGACATACAGGTCGACGAGCTCGCCACGTTCGTTCTCCATGTTGATTGAGTGTGTGGGAGTTTAGGTAAGGTGGGCGGTTGTGTGGATTCGTGGTCGTGGGCGAGGTTTGTCGTTGTCTCGATGTCGGTTAATGGATTTTGGTGTGTGCGAAGCGGACGTGATTTTGGCGGGAGCTAGTACTAACTAGACTAGTGCCATCAATGCTGATTCAGCTGATGCCAAGTTTTACAGCTTGAATGCTCCCTGGGCCTGTTTAGTCATATCTCACTATCAGGAATAGGCTTGAAGCTGTCGAATAATCATTACTGATTTTAGTCTATAGGATGTATGCGCATCAATATTGCAAGCTTCATCTAGTCGGGTATAACGCAATCACAGCTTCTCTTTCTCGCCGTGAGCTCTCTCTTCTCTGTATACATCCTTCTTCCAAGCGACTTCTACATCGCGTGGACCTTCTTTCTTAAAGTTGACAAACACAACGCGCTCATCGTCTCCGGTTCTGTTAAACTGCTCAGCCTCTATACCAGGTTTGTTGAGTCCCAGCACCGTTCGACCATCGCTCTTACGTTTAAGCAAGAACAACGGCGACATGCACTTGTCGCCCCATGACGGCACAGTATTTGGATCGTTGATGAACTCTATCAAGGCCTTCCGCTCTTTCTGGAATACCTCTGTAGATTTTTGCGCACCTTCTGGTGATAGGTACTGCCCGGCGAGTGACAGAAGGAAAAATTGAGGAGGAAACAGTATGATACGATTTTGGCGAGCCAGGGACAACCATTTCCAGGGCGGTAAGAATCGCGCTGCTGTATGTTCTACGCCTCCATCAGGAGTTGGCACGGGTATTACTACCTCTTTCTCGCCTTCCAAAGAGGCTGTGGCTGAGGCTCCAGCATCCCTTGAGGTATTGGACAGAGGTAGGAAGTAGATATACATCTGTGTAGTGAATCGCTTCGGAACGTTGGTGGGAGTGACCCAGCGAGTGAATGGAATGAGAGCATCTAGGGCTGTCAATTCTGAGTCTCGAATGACATTCATTGCTAGCCGTACCTGTGTCGGGAATAGCGTCTTTCGATGCCAGCCAGTCTTGAAACATAATCTCTCCCGAATGTATGGCCTTTCGACCGTGTTCACGCTCCTCGTCCGATATCTCTACCAACTTCCCCGTCTTCGGGGATGTTGCCAGCAGTATTCCACTTTCCTCAAAGGTCTCACGTATCGCAGCCATCCTGTACGCAGGCCCATCTTCATGCCTCTTCGGATCTTGAGGATCAGGAATAGGGCCGTCGTGCTTCATGTCGACATTACCGCCTGGAAACACATGGGCGCTTGGGAACGAAGATGAAGTTTTCACTCGATGAAGAAGCAATGCTTGATTTTCAGGGGATATCAGAATGACACTGCATATCGTCAGATGCATCTCTCTTTACATGGCCTGGAGGTCCTTACCTTGAGCTTGGCTTAGGAACTGCGGGTGCCTTGCCCTTTTCTAAGCCTTTCCCCGGTGTCCTACTACTCATGCTTGGCGCAGTAGATGATAATGAAGCTTTGGGAATACGGCAAACTCTGAGCTTACGACTTGTTGACCACAGTTTACGATAGAAAAAGGGAGACCGCAAGGACGTGCTCGCCGAGAATGCCGTGACAATCGGTTCACGTACGGTGTATTGTGATCCAGAGACAAGGATCTTCAAACTCTGCATGGTTCAAGAAGTTCACGGCTATATCGAATTGAGGGTCCATTATGTGGCTGCTCTGCGCGCGGCGGGGAAGGTGACTGCCGAGGCGTGGAAGATGCATCAGATGGTGGAGGCCTCGCGTGGCTGCAGCTCTAACGGTTCTCTTAAAACTAGCTTACTTAATACGACGTCATTTTATGGAGACAGGACCTCTTTAAGTAGTTCCTACGACACGCGGCGCGTAGCAGGATACGCGCATGTGTTTTGTGACCACTGGCTGGGTTCGTCGTTTGGTCGTTACAACCCGCTTCAGTTCGAACATGATGGAGCAACTATATTTAAAGTGGCAGTCAGAATCGTGATATGGCCACGACCCCACCCCACCATAACAGACGGGTTTGAGACAAAGGGTATTTTCTATTCGATCCAATGCACATCTACCGCCAGGTTTTGGTGTATTTATTCCCCTTTAACAATCGCACATACTGCGGCCTCAAACGCCTTTCAATGCAGGAATGCGGCGTGCCGGGCGCAACCTGGGAAGTGACTTCCTTGGCGGATGGATCACGTTCACGACTCCGCGTCTACAAATTCATCGAGGTCGTCCGTTTCAGAATCTCTACGTTTGAGCGAGTCTTTGCTTGCAGTCGACGTGGGGCTTCCAGGATTTCTCAGGCGGTTTGTTGTGGGCTGTAGGGGCTCCTGTAACAAGTCAACATTACTTGAAGTAGGAGCATGCCCTTTAGGATGTATGCCACGTGTTGCTGGTTGTGTCGCTGAAGGTTCACTCTGACCGAAATCTATTAAGTCGTCCGAGGCCACTTCAGACTTATTCGTCGTAGGCTGGTCGGATATACTAGCCTTGTGGAGCGGTATCGAGAACTTGCGATCAGGTGACTGGCCTGGAATAATGGCGGCAATCTGGAGAATTTGTTTTGTTTGTTCTTCTGGCGTTTTACCGTCGCTGTGCAACGAGTTAGTCAGGGATTTGAGACCCCTTCACATGTTCATCTTACATCTTAGCATTTATTATCCAGTCAAGGTCCTTCTCATCCGGGTTGTAGCCTTCGGGGCTCTTCTCAATGTCACAAAACAGGGATGGTTTCCAGTCAACACCCTTGGAGTTTCGCTCGGCAGCCTCTTTCCTTTGCATGTCCTCGATTCTGCTTTTCTCGTCTGTCGCAATGTCCTGGTCTTTCTCTTTTATGGCCTTCGTAACCTTAGCCCATAACTTCTGGGACTCACGATCTCCTTGCTCATCGATGGGGCGAACGAGCGGCGGTGTTTCTTTTGCATGAGTCGCATCGAACAAGGGCTCCTTCTTTCCGGTCTAGAATGCGTTACTTAGCTCGCTCTGTGATTCCCGCGATTCATATTTCGACTTACAGCGAGGTCTTTTATGAACATCTCCCCCGTCCACATCCCTGACAGCTCATAAAGGTTGTGCCCACTCTTCGTATCTTTGATATAACCACCAATAGCATTATAGCCACCACCTACCCAGCCCTTGACTTTGAACTCTATATCTGCTTCCAGGCCAGATTCGGGACACCTGACATAGCTATGATCTCCAAGCTCATACTTCATCTTCCCGAAAAGAATGCCGCGTGCGTACATGTTCGGTTGGGTTACAAAGCTAATGCATGTCAGTATCTAGACGCTGTATGAGCTGTGTGAGCTGTATGGAATGTAGCGGCATACAATCGCTCCTTTGTCTTGAGGAACCTCATAACCGCTATGCCCTCCATCATGCTGGCTGCAGAATTGCCGAGAAATTTGCTCCGGGGCTTGAGGCATCCGTCGATCCGAATGTGATGCTCTGGGGCCATGAAGAAGTAGCTAGACTTGGGCGGATGGTGGGATGTTT
This sequence comes from Pseudovirgaria hyperparasitica, assembly GCF_010093815.1. Classification (NCBI taxonomy): domain Eukaryota; kingdom Fungi; phylum Ascomycota; class Dothideomycetes; order Acrospermales; family Acrospermaceae; genus Pseudovirgaria; species Pseudovirgaria hyperparasitica. The sequence continues at coordinate 874,070 of NW_022985562.1, forward strand.
GCTCCGAAATGTAGTATCCTCGTGTGCTGTCTGGATAGTCCCAGTAACCAGTGAACGTCTCGCCAAGTATGGGATTCAGGGGCTTTTTCACGCCACTTTCAAAGTCAGCCATACGATTTCCATCGGTTGAAGTTGTTTGAACCTACGGAGGCTTGATGTGCCACCCACTCAAGTAGAATTTGACCACGGAGACAAACCGTAGGACAGGGTCATCGATGTCGGTCATGGGTAAGAGAGTTTCGGGGTGTGCCATGAAACTACACATGCTCTATCAGCTTCTCAAGTCCCGCAAAGCGTAGTCTTACTACACGTACTTCGTAATCCTCTCCAGCATTGATCGCGGCTCGAGAATGAAAGTAGGCAGTGTGATGCGACTGAGATCGGCGCCAGGTCGTAGTTGAGAGATAATATGCATGAGCACTGTTGCGATACGTCAGAGGGTGCTTCACTTTGATCTTGCCACTATAATTACATACTACTACTTTGCTCGGAGTCCACGATAGTCTCATCGTCTGGTGTAGTGGTTGTTTCGCCTCGTGTCGAGTCTGTAGATGATCTATTGCCTACCGGATGGAAAGCTGTCAGTAGATCTATAGTTGAAGGTTCTCATCTTAAGATCGACGCGAGACTCACTGGTGACTGAATGCCGCCTGTGGCCGCTGAGGTGCACCATGATGGGCGGCAGGCAGACCGCAACTGTAGCGGAAATAGGTCGTACTTTGAAGTCTGAAGCAGTAGAGGTCCGTCCGTAGGGAACAAGAGAGTCACGAAAAGAAGGGCAGGCTTGAAGGGTATGAATGGGAGAGGGGGCCAAGACGCTGGGATAAGTTCCTTTCAGGCTGCTGTGAAGGAATGTATAACAGAATGCCTGACGAACCTCATATGACTGAGGGCGCTTGACGCAGTGGAGTTTGTTTCTGCCCGCGCTAAAACCTGAACGAGCGGGGCACGAGGGAAGTGGGCAGTGGACAGTGGACATCTTTCGGGTCTTAGAATTAGAGCCAGTAGGAAGTTGTAAGCCACTTGCGCCTACGTATCATAAAACGTTCTTGATTGTCCGGATGTCATCACTTTCAATCACGCAGCAGGAAAGCCAACATGGCTGGGCCTGTCACAAGAATATGTATGCAGTCTGGCGACCGATTTCGCTGGTCATCAGAGTAAGAGCGCGGGGCGAAAAGGAATTGGTGACCCTGCCCATGTAACTGGGCTCTTTGAGGGAGATTAACCAACATATCGCACACTGATGGAATGCCGGAGAATAGCAATGGGAGAGAGGCCACTGTAACAAACTCTTATAGAGTTTATTTAAAAATAAAAATATATATTATTCACCATACTCACAATCCTACAAGGCCGGCAAGAGCAAGCATTCCCCTGCGGCAGGGATAATGTATCAGTGGTGACATAGAGTGGACTTGGCTTTACAAACTATAGGAAATGCGTCCACAACATGATCTACGCGCAAAAATAATGCAGAATACACTTTGTATTGCAAACGCATACGATCTGGTCTTATATGGAGAGTTTACTCGAGTCCGGTGGCCGGGGGAGAGCCAAGCATAAGCCGCGTTGGCACCCTCGGACTGCCAAAGCATGTTCGTAAGCATGACTGCTGCAGTACCTTATCTTACCTAGCATTAAAACACTCATTCGAAACCCACGCTCTACTGCTGGAACATAATTCTCGATCCACCTGTCCCCCCGAACACAGTTCAATATCATGGATGCGTCTCGCTTGCTTGCACTGCCGCGTGAGCTACGTGACCAGGTCTACGAACATCTCCTACATCCCTCCGCAAACCGGACAAGATCCGAGGAAGATGGTCGCATCACATACCACTGGGACCTTAATATCTATCGAGTCAACCACCAAATTCATGAGGAATCAAAGAGCGTATTTCGAAGGTTGAATTGCTTCATCAAAATTTACACCATATTCCCCGAGTCGGATCGCTATTTGTCCCAGGAGAACTATGTTACGTTCATCAGCTCAGGAAGACCTGCGGAGCTTTTTGCCGACCACCACTTATCTATCTACATCGAATCATCTTATACCTTTCAACATGGCCTCTTTAAATACCTTCTCCATATTGATGACCTAGAGTGGTTCTCCCAAATATGGTTCTACTCAGCACTCGGAAGTCCTGGCATAAATCAACATCTTGAGGTCACAGTAACGTTACATAATCCATATAGCACGAGTCTTTACGACAACCCGGTTCCAAAGAACCTGCAGAAGAGACTACTCGAGCCATTCGGCAAAGTAAAACAGCTGCAAAGCATCAGCTTCAAGGGCAACCCGTATCCATCGATTGAGAAGGCTGTCCGCGAAGAGATGGAAATTCCATACATGACAGCGGAGAAATGCCTCGAGGCCGCGGTCCAATTTAAGGAGGAAGGCAACATAGCTTTGAAAGCTAATCGCCCCGAGGACGCGATCGAAAGCTATATCAAATCCTTTGAAGCAATCCACATCGTCATCGTCAACAAACGAAGGAAAGATTATGCCGACAGGTTCTTTGGAGCTGCCCCAGAGCTGACGAGCGGTCCATACAAAGGAAGATTAGCCTATACAGCATGGCTCACGATACGAATCCAACTGGTAGCTAACGTTGTCTTTGCGTACTTGAAGCTCGAGAACTGGGAAATGGCTTATCACTGGGGAAACCGCTCGATACAACTGATGCGTGACACTGTCGGCACTGTAGAGAGCGAACCGTATACTGGACTTCCCGGAGTACCTGTCTCAGACCAATTAGGAAGGATATACTACCGTACGAGCGTCGCGGCGAAGCAGATGGGAGACAAGACTGAAGCTCGAGCGCTCCTCCGAGTGGCGATGAAGTACCTACCGAACGACAGGACAGTTGCAACAGAGCATGCTTCGGTGGCTCTTAGGATCTAGCTCAATGAATTGAACGTTCTACGTAGATTTCGTTTTGATTTCGCATAGCAGAACGTCCATCTCAGGACATACGTAAGCTTCCCGTTCATTTCACGTTCGTCAATTCAAGTTTTCGGTTTTAATCAACGTCATTGAAGTCGCTATATACCGTAACGTAGGCTACATTCCCAAAGTATACATCTGAGAAGTAGTTACAATTCATCCATCCATATCTCATCTCATCGAGTCCAAGTATTACCAATTTTGAACACTGTCAGACTATCACAACATGGGTATCCAGTAAGTACCAACAATCGTACACGCACATAAAAAAGCAAGAAATGTCCACAAAACCAACGTCATGGTCATGTTCATCTTCCAGGCCCCAGCTCAGACGTGACCGGCGGCGGATAATACGTTTGGCCGGCATTTTGTTGTGGCGTCGGAGCCTCTACCGGAGCTGGATAATAACCTTGATTCATCTGGGGACTCTGCTGAGGCTGATACGCTTGCTGTCCGATAGGTGGGCTCTGTGGTGGTTGATATGGCTGCTGTCCGACAGGTGGACTCTGTGGAGGCTGATACGGCTGCTGATTCAATGGACTAGGCGGTTGATACGGCTGTTGCGCCATCGGACTCTGTCCATAGCCTTGCTGGTGCACTGGCGGCGGGCTCTGTGGCGGCTGATACACAGTGCCTGCAGCAGGTGTACCATACACGGGTGGAGCCATAGGAGAAGAGACATCATTAGTTGTATACGTCGGGCCCTTTTCAGCGGTTGCGGCGTACGCAGGGGCGGCGGCCGCGCCGTCGAAGTTGGGCGTGGGTGCCCCAGCATTCTTTGCTGCGCGGCGCTTCTTGAGCAATGCGAAGACGCCGCCAATGATTGATGCGAGAAGAGCAATCACGCCGATGACAACGCCCGCAATAGCTTTGGCCGGGAATTTGCTGCCTTTCTTGCTACTGCTGCCGCCGCCGGAGTGGTAGGTGTAGTCCGAGTAGCTAGAGTAGTCGGAGTAGTAGGAGTTATAGTAGCTCGAGTAGTCGTAGGCGTATGTTGATGTGCACGAGGTATAGGAGCTGTAGAGGCCGTCGTACAATGCGCAGGAGTTGTAGTAGTATTCGTCGCAGCAGTACGCGCCGCAGAGAAATTGCGTGGAGTAGCACTATAATTTATAAGTAACGAGCTTCACAAATTCGATATCAGGACATACGTATTGTCGTTTTCCTAGCTCTCCGGCGGCGTTGTAAGACAACTCTTCCCTTGCTAAGGGAGCTGGTTCTCGTTTGGCCTCTACGGGTACTGGAACTGGCTCGACCTCGCGCCCCTTGATATTGATATGGCGTTTAGCGTTCGCTGTAGCCCCCAGAACGAGTAACGAAAATACAAGGGCACGTGGAAGCGCCATGACGACGAAATATAGACAAAGGTCGTATAAAACCAGTCTTTTCTTGACAATGGAAAGAGAGCAGCAGACAGAATGTTGTTTAGACAACTGCCTGATTCTTATAAAACTCTCCTGCAACTGCGCCCTTCCCATCTCGTATCTTGCATAGACCAGCTCGAGCATCGCTATGCTCAAGGCTGATTCGGAGTGTATTCCATCAAGGGTGTTACGAGCTAGGGAGCTGTAAGTCGCGAAAGGACCCCATTTTCGGTCTAGAAAGCTCGTGTTCCGTCCAACGAGACATGTCAAAAACTCGGTAAACGCTATAGTGGCGGCGCCATGGCTGAAAGCTGAACTATCTAGGAGCTTTGAACATATGACTGTTGGGGGTCCAGACAAATCCGATCAACAGATCAACACAGTGCGCATTCTATGTGTTCTGTGATTGGTTTTGATCTTGCGTTCTGTCATTGTTGAGATGAGTTGCGCAGTCGCATCCGCGCCCGGTTCTGCTGGTGTGTCTGCGGAATGATACGTTACATTGATTTGCACACAAAGTCTCTATACGTTCGCACGCTAAGGGGACATACATCACGTTAGAAACGGCTACGAAACGACTCTCTGCTTCTTCTTCTTCTCCTTCTCCTTCTTGGTGTTGATACAACGGAGGGGCTGCTGTGGCGTAAGGCGGAAATGGCTTTGCATAAACTATTGTTTTATTTAGCGCACGTGAACCAATATGTGGAGCACAGTCCATCGACAACAATACTTGCAGTGGAAGAGCTGCAGTCGCTGAGTCTAGTGTTTTCTTTTTGCTGCGTTCAAATCAGGATGGATGCTTCTGGTATGTACTGAAGTCTGAGGTGCTTCTTAAACTAGTCTGGACCGGAAAAGATCAGTTAGATATCTCTCGTCAGGAATAAGAAATGGTATGCTACAGGGGTCCGTGCCACTTGGTGTTCCTAACGGAAGATATACATAAATGTTTGAGCCTGTCCCTAATTGGTATATACCCATTAATTGCTACATATGTACAATGCTTTACTCAAACTTCACCAGCTGGACTACCGCATAGTCATCGTGTTCAACCGCCTAAGCTACTCAGGCTGACCTCTTCCAACTAGACTATTGGTACAATGTGGTGAGAGCTCCAAGTATGAGCTTTTCGACTTAAGGTACTGATGCACAAGTGGCTTCGCAGCTCAATTACACCGTTGCTCAGCTCCGCAGGGCAAGAGATGATTCTCTTCTATCTCCCTTCTTTCCAACCGATTGGTATGATGGCGGCGGCTATTTCTTGCAAGCCTCTTTCAGTTGCAAGAAGATTGTACTGAGCTGCAGCATTACGAGTATCCGAGACCTCGATTCTTATGCCCAAGTCGTTGATGTGTTTTCGAGTTCGAGGAGATATAGGCATCACATTGGGGCCTGTCCCGATGATGAGTAGATCTGTGTCCAGTTAGTTTTCATGTCTTGTTGATCCAGATTGTCGCAAGGCGTCATTGTTTGCATGCACGCTCATCCCATACCTGGTTTAGGCCATACCATCTCTAGAAGACCCCAAGCATCTTTCCTGACCTCCCATAATCCTTTCGCATTCCGCAATGTCTCGCTTCCGCTCTGGATGTCAGCAACAGTGCCATTCTCAATTTCTCGTGTCCACGGCCTCCAGTTGAAAGCTTGCCCATGCACGAGGAGCACACCACTGTCTTTTATCTGCTCCCCGCTACTCAAACGAAAGCCATCGGTCGTGCATGCATCAATTGAAGATGCAGGGGTCGGAGTGTTCCTCAATATATTCATATCGGCAAAGTCGGTCTGCGTCTCTTCCTTGCTCTCTGGACCCCTATATCGAGACTTAGGAGGCTCTGCAGCCCTTATTAAGGAACCATGTAGGTGGCGTGCGCATTGCGATGATGGATACTGGTGTGCTATGAGCTTACTCCGACACGAAAGACAGCGATAGGGTCGAGTAGGGCGTATCTGGTGATGATGTCCACCTAGGAAGAGCGACGGACGAGAAACAACGGCGCGCAGAGTGTGAGCAGCGTTGTAACTAAAAGATGCCATGGACAAGTTGGCAATGATGGTTCCTGCTACGCAGAACACAACTCAAGGGAACGGAAGAAGATCATAACATCAACTTGACATCATAATGTTTATGACAAAGAGGTAAAGCACTTTGAAAGGCATTGTATGGTAAAAGTCCGGCATCAATATGATTGGCTTGTCTGCCAATTGTCGTCATTAAGTCTAATTTTGGAGGAGGCCTGCCGCGTGCTCAACTGATTCAGGAAGTGGATGAATCATTACATACTGTGAGCACTTCCGGATGGTTCTACGTATCGTCCGCGGCTTCATAATCGGTATCATTGCAGGGAGAAAGAAGTGCGCACAACGAGATTGGAAATGTTTCAGGTGGAGTCAACATGCAAACAGCCTGGATCGTAGCTCAGAAGAAGCGCATCTGTTCTAGCTCCTCCTTCTCTTGGCTGGAAACTAGTAGGAACCAATGACGACCCGGTGAGCGCGCCCTCCCGCTCCAACCAGACGATCCCTCCGCCCTCACCAACCTCCATTCAAGCCACTCTTCATTTGCGCCTTCTCGAGTATCACCATCTCTACCTCACCATCCCTCGCCTATACTACAGTGACGACTCCGACTACCATTGTACACTCGCTTCTGGCTTCGTACCGAGATCATACTTTTTCCACCGTGCGCACCGCCGCCGAATCTCCCTGCTCCTCATAGCCTACCTTATACTGCGCCTGATCACGACTCAGCAATTACGATCTCAAGACTCATTCAACTACTACCCTATCTATTTCGTGTCGGACTGACATAGCCCACTACATCCTGCGCAGTGCTTTAAACGCGCCGACGTACTCGATAGCACAGGACCCACAGCAGGAGTATTGACAGTAATAATTTAATCGCTTCGAAGACACCAATTTCGGCAGATCAACCGAAGCTACATAGGACCTCCTACAGCAAGAGTCGTGAAATAGTCGGCCTATGACTTGAATCAGTTCTGTGAGCAAAGTCATTTGATCTGGCCTACGATGATCCATATGGGACGATACACCGAATGATTAAGCCCTCGAACGACCTTGCATGAACGTCTACAACCGTACAGCCAGATCGGCTACTCGCAAAGAAACCTCGATGCAACATGTCCAAGCAATTCGTCCTGCCTATCCGGGAGAGTTACACTAACTCAACGTCTATTTCAGACAACGTATCCCAAATAGATTCACCGAATAATGTTTCACCCGTGCACAGCAAGGATTCCATAATGAACCAGTCGTCATTTATCCTGAATGCTAAAGCGATTATTGGCTTTAGAACATCCTCTCCTCGGCAAGCGCAAGAAGCTTCGCCACTCGTTTCGCCCGTAGGCTCAAGTAACCAAGGAACAGAGCTTCCACCCACACCACCTTCTCTAAACGCCCTCGAAATGACCTCTGGAGAGGCGAGTCACGCACAGGCTGTTGATACCTTCCGGGGTAGCCATATCATGAACAATCGGCCGTTGCATAGTACTCCTATCAACCAAAGATCGCCTCCAACACCAGACCCAAGTCCTCCTCGAGGCTCCAGCTCTTTGCACACCAATGTTCCTTGCCCCCCACTACGATACCCTTCCTCCAGAGCAGAATCATTTCAGACGGCCCGAGAAGAGCCATGGTCTACGAACAGCGAAGCAAGCGAAAGCCAGCACTCTTTGGCTAGAAGTCCATCGCCTGAACGGTATCAGAGTCCACCCATTGGCTTTCAAGAGATCCCGCAAAACGTCTCGATGAATTCTACAAGTGGTAATAATACACCTATGCAATCACTCGCTTCTACCAAGTCAACACATGAAATACAAGTACCATCGAACTCACATAGCCAAAGTAGTCTTTCTATCCGTTCTATACCGGATAGAGAATGGAATACCGAATTGATGAGGAGCGTCACTGTCCGAAGGAGTGCACGACCATGGACACCGGAACAAAGAATGATTGTGGGCTCTGCACAACCGACGCCGGCCTCATCGACACCCTGGGATACTAGCGCGCCCAGGAGATTGGAGAGGACCGAAAAGGATGGCGACCTAGAGCGACCTCGAATTGATACTTCAGGTAACGGAGATAGCTCTTGTTCAGAATACCCCAACGAAGTTGACCCTCTTTCGAAACAAAATCTCCACGATGGAGAACGGAAGCGAATTTCTACAGCTTCGTCGGTATCTACTGTCGTAGAGGCTATGGTTGTCGTCACATCGCCTCGTAAGCTTCAATCTTTGCGCCATGCAGGCAAAAACTTGGCTCTTCGGGGATGTAACGATGTACCTTCATTGAGCCCACGAGCCGCTCGGTCCCACTTACCGTCTTCCACTTCGGAGGATATTCCTCTGCACCGTCTTATCCACAAAAGATCACGAATACCTGATAGAAACAATCGCAATAGCTCAGAATCAGAAGCGTCAATTCAGTCAGGGCCTACGACGAGGATCGTTACCCAACCTCCTACGCTAAATGCAGATCGACCGCAAGGAATACGCACTGAAAAGGCAAGAGCACGTACTGTATCGACGCCAATGAAAACTCTGTATCCTAGTCCCAAGGCTACCGACAAAAATATTCAGGGATATTTTGATATTCCTCATCGAAACATTGAAGCACAAGCCAGTACGCCGGGCACAGCTTCACCTCTCTTTCGATACATCTCACCTTATTCACAATCCACACCACATTCGCAACATAGCTCGCCACGCCTGCAACATAAGATGAGGAACATATCTCTACCAACTTATCATAGATCTCCCGATGGTCTCACTTGGCCAAAGAACGATTCGAGCCCTTCAGCCTCTAATCGATCTCAAAACGCGCACGAGGACGCCATAGAAAGAGCGCAGTCAGCGGCTCATGCTATCTCCCAACACGTTCGATCGGCTAGTTCGCCAGCGACCAATGGTGCAAAGCTACCGATTTCGCCGCCGAGGGGGAGTCAGAGCTTTCTGGATTCTCCAGCACCCTCAGAAAGGCGATCTCCTCCCCACTCCGAGCACACATTCTTGCATTCTCCAGCACTATCAGAGAAAATATCAGATCATGAGATGAGTGCCAGTACCAGAATAATGTCTCCAAGTTCGCCCAAACGCATGAAGAGGGTCAGCGTAGCACCAGCAGAGGATCTAACACGTCCGAGCTTGGATGTTCCTAATTCGCGCGTGGACGACAATAAACGGACGAGTATGGCATCATCTGCTCGTACAGACGAACATGCTCTTGCTCGTCACCTCTACGCTCAAAACACTCCATTCTCATTCTCTCAATTCTCGACTACACCCGACGCACTCGAAGTTAGCGAGGCAACTGCTATTAGTATCTTCCCTCACAATAATGATTCGCTTCTCGTCGTTCAGCAAGTCGCTAGATCAAGCACCGTTACTGGCCAGATCACTTCGCCCGAACCTCAAGATACGCTGCGCGCAACTCCGCTCGTTCAGCCAGCTTTGACTGTGGAGCCTTGTACTCCGCCTTTAGCTTCGTCAGAGAATGCTCTGGTCGATTCACCACTAAGGAACCCTCGTAAACCGCCGAGTCCTCCGGTCATACAGTTCATACCACCAACGCCTGCGGAGGAGCTAGAACGAGAACTCGTAATCGAGCCGAAGCGACGAGTCAGTCTCAAGGAAAAGGCGCGGCGGTACTCTGATAATTACATTGCTCCAATATTCGCGCGTTCGCCGTCAAAGGCTCGTCGAACAAGTAGCAACCCACCGCACACGCGAATTCCGAACATTACAGAACAAGACGGGAATCTTCACCCATTCTGGAAACCGCGCGGCTTTTGGGACGGCTTCGAGGACACCACGGATAGCGAAGATTCTTTCGAAGAAGATGACGTTCTCCCCCGGGGTGGGGACACTAGCGAAGTAACAGATTGCGAGAAGAAGCTGCCTCTGGGAAGGCGCCTAACGAACGGTTTGAGAGGAAGTGGCGGATTTCTCAAAGGAAACTCCCTTGGAATTGAAAGACATGGAACGAATAAGCGCCGCCACCACATATCTGGGCCTACCAATCTTAGTGGCCACCGTCGAGAGGTTGGTAATTCTCCCGTCAGATCAACCCATCCTGCACTCAATCCTCTGGGACGGATTGAAAAGAGAATCTTACATACTCATTCGAACCGTAGCATGTCAAATGCCTCACAAAGGATGACTCGCTGGCGAAAGGTTCACAAAATTCCAGGTCTGGGTATCCACATTCAGTATGTTGGTTTCAATGGCATGAAGGAGAGGATCAGAGAGAAGAAAGCAGAGAAGAGAAGGGAGGCAATCCGGCAAAGCATAGGCCCGCGACTTTATGTGGAGGGTTCAGGAGTTGTGTGAAGGGTGGGACGGCGCAATTGGTTGGTTGGCATCGCGGGAAAAGTAATTACGGCAACGGTGTCGACGACAATGTATCTACGACGGAATTGTTAGCAAGGTGTTTAGGTTACGTCAGCAACTGGCTAGAAGTGGACGATTTGATGCATTGATGTATAACGACATTACGATTGCTAGCTCAGGTTTACCACTTAGGTATTAGTTATCAGCACACGGATTGCTCTTACCATTTGCATAAATTGTATCATCAAATCATTTAGAAAAGTCTGTACGGATTCGGTAATTTCTCAACACATGTAGATCGTGACGAAAACATATCTCCGAGCGCGGATAATAGAGCAAATCACCAGGGTATCCTTGGAAATCGAGCATGCCTAAGACCAACCAAGGTAAAGCAGCAAGCGGCGAGCTGTGTATGGTATCTTCTCGATCGTGGCGGCTCTGGTAGGGAGGCGCAAGAGATCCTGGAGACTATATCTTGGCTAGTAGAACGGCACAGTGATGACGAAGAAGGGCGCGAGCAACGATTGTGATAATGACGGGAAGTTTGATGGATGTCGCGCATGTGCATCAAAGGTGATAATATAGGAGTGAAGGAATGAATGCTGATGTGGGGCTCCTATAAAGCACATGCTACACGCAGATCCATATCTGTTTCACGATGAGCAACCCTGAACCCCCTCCCTGTTTCACTCCACAGTACCGATATTGGGAAATACAGATTCACGCCTTTGCTTCTAGCAAGGCTGGTCACTGCAGTCAGTCTATGTCTATGTTTGGCAAGATTCACGATAGCAGGCTATAATAATTGTGATGTGTCGAACTCTAGAGCTGCGACGCCGTAGCACACTCAGGGTACTATGTACAGCAGAGCACTTGGCGCGTGAATTACTACAGTATAGTCATACCAGCGCAGAAGAGGCAACGTAGCGCAACGAGCACTCGTACCTAGGCTTGACGCATTGGCGAGAGGGCGGCCGTTGCAATCGCTTATAGAAATTCAGGGCATCACGGCATCAGGGTTCTTTTTCACTAAATATTAACTAATTAGCACCCAGCACTTGAGGCCAGACAAGAGTACCCAGGGCGGCCAGAGTAGGGCAGCAAGACGCTTGAGCGTTGAGCGCCGCACACAACTGCTAGTAGTACTGCGGCACTGCCACTATCCACTGCACCATTCGCTCATCCCAATCTGTCCCATATTACTTCTCTACAACCGCCAAAAGATAACGGCTGGCCGTCGTCAATCCGGTTGCCTATCTTCCCCACGACTTCTCTTCCACTCTTCTCTTCCTCTACTCTGTTTTTTTCCTTTGTCTCCTTCTCTCGTTCTCTACCCCTGGGGTCCACCTTGAACGGCCATCTGCAGCCTCGTGCCTTCAAATTCCCGCCGAGACACCACCCCTCCTCCAGATCCCGCTCAGGCCTGCGACTCGCGTGCCCCCTTCTCGACTTGCTCGTTTGCACTCAAATCTTTCTCATACATTCTAGGCACGTCCGATACTCCTTTAGTTATGGAAGATGGAGGTAAACTTTTTGGCAAGAGCCGTTGGAGGGGCAAGTTATTTTCCAAGGACGATGAGCCAGGTAAAACGACTGCACGACCACTCAACAACGATGTGATGGACTTTCTGGCGCCATCGACGCAAAAAGCACAAGCAATCGCACAGAAGCCCAAGATCGACATATCTGCTGCGAAGAGGTGGCCCGATGCCAGCGACATAAAGAACGCTCCAAGCCCAGTCGTCAACTCTGCGCTACGTGGTGCCAAAATTAGTAAAAGAGGGAAAGCTCTCACAGTCACATTTGTGAGAAGCGCGCCTGATGTTATCGGAGAGGGCGGTGATATGGCTGAAGATCCGGTCATTATCGTATCGCAGATGAAGACAGCGCACGCCCCTAGAAAGATAACGCAACAAGACGATGCTGCAATGAATCTGAACTTTTACCCCACGGCTGGTATACATGGACGTCCTGGTGCGCGCTCGCCTAATGCGCTGAGTGAAAGACCGCAGATGCGTGCAAGAGCTGATACAAGTCATGGCGAAGTCTCGCAGCCTTTGTACCAAAAGCTTGAGAAACGTAAATCACCGCCTCTTCCTCCTCAGGGCCCTCAGGCAGGAGAAGGCTTCGGTTTCCGTCCGAAGCCTCTAGCACGAGCGCCGACTGGGTTCAATACTATCGAAGAGCCAGCTCCACCTCCATTCAAGACCGACGAGGAGGACGATTTCGTACCAAAACCTTTGAAGCGTGCACAGACGGGCTTCAGCGCCAGTGGAGAATACCCATCGAGCGATGAAGAGCCCAAGTTACCGAATGTGGATTTCGAAGATCCTCATATAGACAAGTTGAACAGACAAAAACGAACATTTTCTGCCCAGATGCGACAGAAGATGGTGGAAGAAGAGGCACAAGCGTTCCATAAAGCATTGTTGACTCAGAGAGATTCGGACGAAAATGAACGACCGCAGACCGCAAGTGACGACTCTTCAAGCCCGCCTCAGGCTCTGCAGCCTCCAGGACCTCCTCCAAACCGTACGCTTCCACAGCCAAGACCTGTGGTGGCCACAGGAAACGGATTTAAACCATATGTCCCAAACAAACCCCAAGTACTGAGCCCTGAGGAAATATCTCCCAATGTAACAGGAAAATTTTCGCAAGATCGCGGCTCTCCTTACCAGCCACAACCGTCCCCTCGGTTGAGATCACCCACAAATGTAGCACCATCTCATGATACCCAGCCTCGCCAGCGTACTGGACGCTCGCCTGTACCTGCTGGACCACGCGAATCACCCAAGCCATACAAACCTTCTCCAGAGCCGAATTCTGTCCGACAGCCTACACAGTCCCCTATACCAGGATCACAGCCCCGCGACCTGCCTCCATACTCACAATCAGCACCTGAAAAACCAGTGAGCCGGCTGAATCAGGAAGCGAGTATTGATAGGTCCCGTAGACCTCGGGCAGACACAGCAGTGTCTGCTACACCATCTGCAGGTGATGCTGCACTGGAAGACTTCGCGGAACGTGTGACCCACATGCGCAGCATTTTCCGTCTTACAGCGGAGCTAGAACGAGCTTTATATGACCATAGTCCTACCACATATTCAAGAGCTGCAATATGGTGGTTCCTTAAAGGTCGTACGGGTCTGGAGGATATGATTCGCAACAGCCAGAGGGATGGACCTGCTCCACAAGAACGCCTCATGCAGCCGCACGTTGACTTGGCAAAAACTTGGTGGATAATCACAGATGTCATGGGATCACATCCTGCTTTGCGGAATTATCATGACATCTCACCGCAAGCTCAATCTAAAGCTGCGAGAGATGCGAGCGATAAAGCCGCAGCTGAAATTTTTGAGCTAATCGAGATGGTATCCACAAATCTTAAAGCTCTCGTATCGTCAATGAGCCGGAACGGCGTCATGCCACCACAACAAGCTCTCATACAAGGACAAGACCAGTCGATATGGATCAAATACCCAAAGTTTCACTCAGATGTCGCGCCTCTGCTTGTTGGGAAGAGTTCTCGTTCTTTGTTAGCTGAGGAGTCCTCATCCAATGCCAATCCCATGTCTACAATGCCTCTTAGTGATACACGAGACGAATTTTGCTATGGAAGGATGTTTGTACGCGTTTCTTTGTCCACAGACGACGCTGACACTGATCGGGTTGACTTGCCGTGTGTGCTGACAATTTTACGTCCGCGAGACGACTGGAGGCTCAAAGTCGCAATTTGCAGTCAAAGCGAGCTCGTAAATATCATAGTTCAAGGTGACAGAAAGGCTGGACCAACATGGGAAGATGTGCAATGGCGTACTAAAGCCCGAGGTCTGACTGTACATCTACCGCGAGGGTATGCTTTGAATGTCGATTTCCAAGAAAAAGACTTTAGGACTCTGTATAACATCTACGACTATACGGCAAGGATTGAACGTAGTCTTGCGCCTGAGCCTGAGATTGAGAAGATTAGCTACGAACTCACCCTGAGAGACTTCCAGTATACCAACACAGCCAATCCTCAAGCATTCCCACAGGATCGAGTAAGAAGATGCCGAGTCAAGATCTTCGAGAGACAGGATCATGTAGCTCACGGAACCGGCTTGCGACGATTTCATCGCGGATACCGTTTTGTTGTTTGTTCGAGTCCAAGAAACAAGACTTTGAACAGTGTTTGTCACACCCTCGGCATTTCAGCACCTGTTGATTTCGAATTCAGACAGGATTCCAACGGCCAGGATTCACTACCTGCACTGCAATTGCGCTGTATAGATGCTAAATCGAAGACCACCATGGTTCTCGGCTTCAACAACACGAAGGAGCGCAGTGCTCTATTCGCAGCATTGACTGGAATGAATCCTGATAAGGAAGAGACAGTGTTTGCTCAAATGCCGTTGCAAAGTCTCACAATTGAACCAACGGCCGTTAGTGGCGTGTCATCTTCTGTAGGCGCCGTCACAAAGAATTTTAAATGGACGGACGTAAAGGTTATCAATGCTGATCCTGAAGTTACCAACACGGACATACCCAAGACAGTGATGAGCGAGTACCTTCGAGTGGTTGCGCGTCATAACGCAGGTAGCTGGACGGACTGGATGAACCTTGCGCCTGGGCAGATGCAGATCCGTCTCGACACCACGAAAAGCCCAAGGTTACTTATGAAACGCGAACCTCAACTCGACGTAACGGCGTCGATTGACGCGAAACGAGCAGAGTCGAGTGCACCAGAGGCACTCAATCAGCTCGTTCAGGTAATCGAGAAAGCATCAACAATACGAGTCTTTGAGTTTCAAAATATGCAAGATCTCCACAATTTCGAATCGGCTGTTACCGGTTTCAGCATTCGCTTTGATGGCGTTGCCAGTACGGTACACATCGCACGTCGTCGAATGGTCGTGCCCATTTACAAAAAATGGGAGGCCAATCAGGTCCGCGTTCAGATTGTGGAGCGTGAAAACATGTGCCAGGTCGTCTTTTTTTTCGATAATTTTTCGCATGCCGAGGCCATGAATTTCCAGATCAAGCAAATGGATGTGTTCGAGAAGATTGATAAAGGCAAGGGTTTCAGCGGCGGTAGCAACTGGGGCTTGAAGCTCGCAGATGCCAAGTTCGCATTGCCTGGTGGGAAGGGCGAGGGGCGAGAAGGGAAAGGGGAGAAGAACAGGTTCTTGAGCTTGGATCTGCTTGAGTATGCAGGTGAACATGATGATATC
This sequence comes from Pseudovirgaria hyperparasitica, assembly GCF_010093815.1. Taxonomy (NCBI): domain Eukaryota; kingdom Fungi; phylum Ascomycota; class Dothideomycetes; order Acrospermales; family Acrospermaceae; genus Pseudovirgaria; species Pseudovirgaria hyperparasitica. The sequence goes on from NW_022985562.1 coordinate 889,935, forward strand.
ACCATTGGGTTTGACTCACAGGAAGGTAAGTGCACTGTAATCTGGATATCGTTGCCAAATGCCCTAACAATATCCAGAGCGCGATCGTTTCTCGCGAGCCCTACCAGCGGCCACGCAGGTAGTCCGTTCAATGACCATGCGAAGGAAGATATAAACATTGGCCTCTCACACAGGCGTGCAAACGTGAACATCGGGTTCACTTCTCTACTATTGCAATTGGAGTGGAGCACGCAATTTATCAAGGATTACCCTTTCTCTACGACATCCCTCTATCAACATACTTTCACTTTGTCCACGCTTCGCACGGCTGGACTCCGCACGCACTTTTTGTTCTTTCTTAGTTTGTCAATGCGTTGCAGAGCAACCGTTACCACAATGAGGCGACTATTGCTCTATCAGTCTTTTTCGAGCGGACGGCGCTTTTCCCTTGCATGGCGTCTGGTTATTATCTGGGCTTGATTGGCTGTAAACTTTCCGATCAAGAGTGGAATCGAAGGTCATCGGGAATGAGATGAATTTTGGTACTGGATACGAAGTTTTATATCCCCATATGCATTAGGCCATAACAGTCTAACGCTTCCGAGCCATGATGGAGGGAGAGGTTAGGGAGACAGTTCACAGAACAGTTAACTCATAAATGAGATTTGAAACATGACAGGAATGGACCTGCGTATGTCATCATGTGTTGTGTCGTTCTTTCACGTGAGAAGACGAAGATAAGCGAAGACTTACAGATGAACGAGCGTCCGGAAGTCAGGATAAAGCAAGGACCCTGAAGATCATATCTAGGTAGCCCAGCTGGATAAAACTTCCGCCAGTTTCGGTCTACGCGCTTTTCACCATCTATATAACTCTCAAATTTCTTGATTTGGTTCTCGTGATTCTCTACAATCCACAGTGAAAAAAGCAACGTTGTGGCAATGATACGGTGGTGTCGAGCTGACTCATGTTCGTTTGCACGAGGGCGTCATCATTGTCACCCACAGCTCCGAGCTATGACCGAACCGATGAAAGCGCTGGAGGAACGCCACGGATACATATATCCGCAGATCGCCATGACGCTTTGGCGATTTAGGGCTACTGTGCTTTGTATTTCGTATCCAGCTATCTCTTACTTTTTCGTGACGAGTGGATCAAATCGCATCTGCTGCCATACAATAACAATTGGTCGTCATCCTCCTGGCCCCCTACTTTCCCTCGACCCTCTGTTTACCGTATCTACCCACGTTTGGTCTCCACTTTGAAAATTTGTGATGGCATCTTGTCATACCTTGAGTCACACCGCTTCAAGTATAATACCGACAGAAGCCTTCGGCTTGTGCTGAGGCGCGCGTATCTACCTTGTCGAACAGCAGAGCACCATGGCTAGCCATGAATTGGAGCTGACAAACAGTGGCTTTCTCGTGAATCCGACGAAGACGCGGCCGGTCGCAACTCGTGCTTCATCCTCTTCAAATAACTCACATTCTGCAACCTCGCGGGAGAAAGACCTGGAGAAGTTGGACCAACAAGATCGCACTGCTTTTCCGGATGACCTTGGCACGCCAAGTGAAAAGAATGACATCGAATATCATTATCTGGAATTTGATACTCCGTTGCCGGATCCCGATGACAGCGATAAACTTATGCGCGGATTATCCGCGCCTCCAGAGCCTCCGGACCTGAAAAGATTTGTGTCGCCGTACACCTGGCCGACTGCCCGGAAGCGCTTTATCATCATAGTATCGGTGATAGCCACTGGTGCAGCCGCGTTCTCTGCTGGATCATATGCTCCCGGTGTGGCTCAGATGTCACAAGAGTGGGGAATCAGTGAAGTCGCGGCTCTAGTTGGAATCACAATATTTACGTGTGGGTTTGGAGTTGCACCCATGGTTCTCGCACCCTTCTCCGAGATTAATGGACGCAAGCCCGTTTTCCTGGCTACAGGAGTACTCTTCATCGTATGCCAAGCATGCTGTGCGGCTACTCAGTCGTATGGCGGCATGTTGGCAGCAAGATTCCTCGTTGGAGTTGGAGGGAGCACGTTCAGTACTATGGTCGGAGGCATCGTTAGTGATATATACTCTGCCAAGGACAGAAATACACCTATGGCGCTGTTCTCCGGTGCCGCTCTTTTAGGGACTGGACTTGGACCGCTGACGTGTGGATATATAGCTGAGTATACCACATGGCGCTGGATCTTTGGCATGCAGGCCATTCTCGATGCTATCATTGTTGGCGTCGTTGCGGTGACGTTTCGAGAGACTCGTGGGAGTGTCCTCCTATCTCGAAGAGCTGCCCGACTCAACAAATACTATGAAGCACGCGAGGCCGCTGGCTATGACACCATGGCCATGGTTCTGGCGCCGGAGAAGCCAGAGGTCAAGACGCCGCGAAGAATTCGCTGGAAAGTCCGTGCTGATGAAGAGCGTGTGTCGCTCCTGCAGATGATCAAGATCTCACTCGTTCGCCCCTTTCACCTCCTTTTCACCGAGCCGGTAATATTCTGGTTCTCTCTCTGGGTATCCTTCTCATGGGCTATTCTATACTTAACACTCGCGGCGGTCCCGCTAGTCACTGAAACAACATACAACTTTTCACTTAGCCAGGCGAACAGCGTGTTTGCCGCCATGGTTATCGGCAGTATCATAGCCGCCGTCGGATCGATATACCAGGAGCAATGGTATGACGCCTGGGTCGCAAAGCAGGTCCACCTCAACAACGCCGACCCCTCCCGCAGTTCGAAGCAAAACGGAATAGCAAGATTCCTCACAAGTCAATCGAAGAGCCCCGAGCGGCGGCTGTTTTTCTGCTGCGCTGAGAGCCTCTTCATGGTCGTTGGCCTGTTCATGTTCGGATGGACTGCCATGCCGAACATACACTGGATCGCGCCCAGTATCGCCATTGCGTTTGCCACAATTGGTATATTCTCCATATATCTTGCCGTCTTCAACTATCTAGCAGACGCATATGTGCAGTATGCATCGAGCGCGTTGGCGGCGCAGAGTTTTTGCCGGAATCTGCTTGGCGGTGCGTTTCCACTCGTGACAAACCAGATGTATCGAAAGCTTGGATATGGGCCTGCGAGTAGTCTTCTAGGAGGTATTGGTTTAGCATTGACGGCTGTGCCGTGGGTGCTGGTAGCTTTTGGCCCGCGCATAAGGAGGCGAAGTAAATTCGCGAGTGCGTTGGCATAGGATTGGAGAGAGTGGCTTTTTTCTCGAAATATCAAGAGGCATTATGGACTATGTATAGAGTAGAAACTTGATGGTTTGGGATATGCAAACATATAGAAGGCAACATTAAGATGGCGATATCTAGATTCAAATTCCGGAGCTCGAATTTCAAGCCCAGATTTTGCCAAGGCCGCCACTAACCTTGGTATTCGCACCGCGTTACGAGCTGCTTCAAATCGGTGTAAGCACCGCATCTGATGGCCCCTATCTAGACGCGTACAACTCACCAGCAGTCAGACGAGAGTGACATTTTTCCATTGTATTACATCGCGACGTACTCACCCCACGATTTTGACTTGGACGAGCACATGCGGAGTCTTGTCGCGGCGCCAGGGCAATTTAGTTTATAGGCGATGCAGAGGAAGGCGTTCATATACATCCCGTTTGTAAACACTTGTTCCCTTGTTTTTTGTGAGCCGCGACATCAGCTCACCATCCTAGGATAGGCTGCGCTGCCTTCTTTATCTAGTTTTGGCCGCGTCCTACCCCAAGGCAATGCTGAGTACTCCTTGTGTTGCTGGGGCTGTGCTGACCACCCAGCACTGCAGAAGCCAATGAACAAGCATCGACAGTGATGCTACAATACTATCCGCAAGGATTCCAGATGAAACTTGTTAGTCTGTGGGGCCGTCCGCTAGAGTCGGCTACAGTGAACGCTTAGCATCAGCTTTGGACTATCTATCCATAATTCCAAGCCCACTTTAGCGCCCTTAAGAAAAGACCCTCCTTATAATACTGGCCCCATGCGATATGGATGATATGAACTGAATGAGCTAATACTCGGAATGCCGAGACATTTGCACTTCGTCAGATTGCGCGCCTCTCTCTCCACTTTCTCTTCCTCAAGGGCTATGTTTTTTGCTCTTCATGAATGAGCCAAACTGGCTCCCTAGCGCTCATGGAGAATGCATTGTCTCGAAACGCCATGGTTGCGCTGGTCGCATTTGTATTGTTCTCTGCGCGCTCTGTAATAGCAGCAGGTAGTCCGATTAATTTGCCTCCGAGCCAGTGGTGGTGGGTTTACAATCAAACGTGCTGGAAAATTGACAATCTAATGTCTCTTAGGGATGGTAACGATGGTCCATGGTCTACCTTCAGCATCCTCGTTGGAACGCCCGCCCAGAACGTTCGCGTCATTCCTGGCACCGGCCAATCGTCAACCTCGGTCGTCGATTCCGCATATTGTTATAATTCCGATGGCAGCGTCAAATACACAGATTGTCTGAAAGATCGTGGACTGATGTACACGGCGGGTGACTCGAGCACGTACGAGTCAAAGGGCATGTTCGATGTCAGCCTCTATTGGGAGAACAACCTGGGCATAGCTGCAAACGCTACGTATGGCTACGACACCATTACATTGGGCATTCAAGGCTCTGGCCTTCCAAGTCTGACTCATCAGCTCATAAGTGCTGTTCAGGTTCGCCAGTATTGGCTAGGGACGTTGGCGCTCAATCCTCGCCCTCTAAACTTTACCGATTTGAACAATCCGCAGGAGAGTTTACTTCAGGCTCTGCGCAAACTCGATGACCCAATTCCAAGTACAAGCTGGTCCTATACCGCGGGATCATACAATCACGAACCGAAAGCTTTTGGCAGTCTTGTCTTAGGTGGCTATGACACAACATACTTCACTCCCAATGACGTAACCTTTGATTTTTACCAAGACATTTCAACGGACACCATGGTTGCTGTACAATCCATCGGGTCTAATATAACAGATCAGTCGCTTCTAAGCTCAGGCATATTCGCTTATGTCGACACCTTGGTTCCTGAGATCTGGCTACCAACCGCGGCGTGTCAAGCCTTCGAAGATACGTTCGGGATAGAATGGGATGAAACGGCCAGTCTTTACAAGATCAATGATACGATTCATGATGATTTGCTACAAAAGAATCCGGTCGTCACTTTCAAGATTGGGCCTGGTCTGACAGGCGATGCAGTTAATATCGAGATGCCTTATACCAATCTCTATTTAACTGCCTCGTCGCCGAAGGTTCAGAACAGCACGCGATACTTTCCTCTGCGGCGAGCAGAAAGCGACAATCAGTATACACTAGGCCGCGCCTTTCTCCAAAGTGCGCATCTTTCAGTCGACTACGAACGCCAAATATTCAATATCTCACAAGCGTTGTACCCATCAAGCAACACACCACAAAACCTTGTCGCGATCCTCGAGCCGACTGTATTAACCGCAAATAGTACCGACGTTACTCAATCAGGACACGACAGACTAGCTACAGGTGCAATCGCCGGGATAGCAATCGGCGCAATCGCCGTAATCACGGTCGTGGTCATAATTTTCTTCTTTGTCTATCGTAGACACCGCCGTGCAAAGAACACCCCCTTCGACCCACGATACGACAAAGCCGAGTTAGACGCCATCGAACAAAATATTACCATCGGCCCAAACAAACAAGAGCTTGACGCCAGCAGCGATACCCCCCACGAAGTACTCGGTGGCACAGACTCCCAGGCTGAGCTTGACGCTGACGAGCGCTCCAAACGCCAGGAGGTTGATGGCGATGTTCCACGTCCAGTCTTTGAGATGGCGGCTGAGCCAGTGTCACTCCCGGAACTCGACACTCCGGACGCAAAGGATCCGGATGCAATATCAAGAATGAGACATGAGATGCCAACGTCGTCGAATGATCCGCATGCATCGGAAAAAAGTGCACTGGAGGCGCATCAGCCTGCGGAGCCTGTGCAGAGGCCTTCACCGAGGTATGAGGAGGTCCTGCTACCGCCGTCGGTTGGCTCCAGGACAATTTCGCCACAGGCGGTTGCAGAGCATATCAATCGGCGGCTGTCGCCAGACAAGAGAGGCCGAAATCCGTGAATGCCGTGATGTTTCTTGTTACAAGAAAAGTCAAAAGTATCTCGGCAATACGCGAGCTGGCTGTTGATAGCCCGCCGTGGAAGATTGAACTTTTACGTCCTTAAAAGTTACAAATACCCCCAAAGACTGAGAGAACGAAATGTGCAGCTACACTACTGCCGTTTGCCGTCTTCAAATGTGCAGCAAGACACCTTACTCCCATGCAAAGTCAGAAGCTCAACGCAGGTCGCCGTATCACCTTAGCCATGAGTCAGACGGTAAGAGGAATGGCAGAATGTGGCACTCCAATTTTAGCTAGGTTACCAGAGGCCAGAAAGCCTCCAGTCGTAGGACCGAGCGTATCATGTGGTGTGTTTGGGACGAAAAGTGTATACTCATCAAGGATTCATTTGAGCGTGAAAAGATAGAGTGATAGAAAATGACTTCTATACTATACTATTAAAGAAAGACAACCTAGATAGTACTACTATGTACATATTCGAGCTATCACTGTAGTAGTAAGACTATAGTAGTAAGACAGCGTGTAGTAATGCATCATGACATGGGTAAATATAACGTGATATAGAACATTGGTCTAGGGATACTCCGGAGTTAAGCCGAGCCATAAGAGATTATTTATATACTTATGGATAGGTCTATACCTAAGTACTTAGAAGCTATAATGAAGACTAAGGGCAATTAAACTATATAGTAATCACGATAGCTTCTATACAGGGCCCAAGGTAGGCTTAGATATGGGTATAAACATGTATATATACAAGAAGAACTATGTCATATAGACTATGGTTAAGACAGACACTCCGGGTGAACTCTACTAGAGTGACCCTAGACTAATGTTTCATTACTATGTATCTAGCTTTTCTTGAACTCTACTCTGATTATTATCTTGCCTGAAGTGTAAACGGTATGGTATGCATGTATAGGGGGTAGGTGATAAGGGTCTAGAGTTTTAAGGTGGGATCATATCTATCATAGAGATGGCACATGTATGGAGGAGTGATAGGTGGAAAGTATGCATTATCTGATAGCGTGATGTCTGTTTGACTCCGTTATGTATGTGTCTCCGTGTTAGTTGGGTAGGTATGCGTCGTAGTTGCCTGCCATGGATGCGTCTTTCCGTCCTCTCGTGCCCAAACTTGGTAGATAGCTATACATACATGAGGTGACACCAGTACAAGTACCTGGTCCATGTTACATATGACTTCTTATGACTGGCATAGTACACTATACGGTCCTGAAGGAAAACCTCTCAGATCCTTCTAACGCAATGATTATAATCTCTTACACCTAGGAATTCTTCTAAAATAATGTACTTATCTTTTGGTGAATCGTAAGACCAATTCATATGCAACTTTGAGCTAGTACTTCGAGTAATCGTATGGTTATTCCAGTACTTTTGCTAACTTCCGTTCATGTCTAACTACAGCCTTGGCGAGAAAGTGCAATGTACGGGGGAAGAGTGCGTGGAAGGTACGAGAGACATGTACGTACCCAAGTCGTTTCGTTCTCGCGAGACTTTCCTGACTACACCCACTACCGTTGAACAAGCACTCTCCCAACTATCCATCGGATTCAATTCCAATCCGTTCATTCTCGTGTCCAATATATTTCTATTTACAACCATGTTTCAATCACCCTTACCCGACTGGGTGCTCCTTCTCGAAGACTGGAAAGTCCCTCCATCCAAGCTCCCTCCTTTCCTATACTTCGTCAAGTTTCCCCATGCGCCTGACTACAACAAACGTACCCAATCTTACCACGCCCGCGAACACCAAAGTCCTTTCCACCTCAAGCCCCACAAAAACAGAATCGAGATGCTGAAAGCCGGTCGGGGTGGCTACAAGGACGGCAAGGGCATAGCAGTTGGCAACGCCATAGTCCCGTTGATTGTCTGTACATCCAAGAAAGCCGAGGCCGAGAGATTGGCCCGCGAGTACCAGCCCTGCCTCGGTGGGTTTCTGCAGTTCCATCATAAGCGGGACTGCTTTGTCGTTACTGTCGACACGGAAGAGCTCTGCAAGGACGAGTGTATTGTTGTGATGAAGCCGCAGCCCTTTATGAAGAATCATAGAATAGAGCCGCGGAAGAGGCCGAAGGTCAAGTACAGCTTTGGCGCTGATATGTTTTTTGTCGCGTCACATGTTCCAGCAAGTGCAGTCGTGCATACTCGCTTGATTCAGGAGAGGGCTGAACGTGAGTTGAAAAGCCTACATATTTTCTGAGGGTGACTTGGGCTGATTCTGCTATATTGAAGATCTCAAAGTCTGTCATGCGAAAGTGCCTGAGATGCTTAAAGACTGTACGGTTATGTGACTGACGAGTTGCGAGAGAGAGAGAGAGAGAGCGAACAGGGAATGAGGGTGTTTGTTATCCTATTACGTCGGCTAGCAGGGACTCTAGTTTTGAAGAGTCAACTGCCCCTCTGTAAGGAGTACGCTGAGACAATGCTTGAGGATGAATACTACACTCACTCTATCAAGTCGTTCTTTACAGCTAGAACACGAGTACGTTTTAATAGAAAGTATTAGGATAGATGACCATTACTGTTATCCCCCTAATATGCCTGACCATATGCCTTGATTGAGGGTGCTAATCTATGGCTTACATAGAGGCATTATTCATATTGAATCCTTCGGCTAGTCCGACTGAACGCCTTTGCTCATAATCCCAAGGTTCCTATTGAAATATTCCCATGCCGTACCGTAAAAGGTACTTTTGAGAACGCCAAGAATGCAATTTTGACCCATTTCCGCTAGGTACATCAGTGGTCATCGTCGGTTGAGTTAAGAATTCAAACCAAAGATTACCTAAAAACGTTCATTCAATTAAACTTGCCATTATCGTCCAGTAGTGAGAGAAAATGCAGGAGTTAACGTTAACATCATAAGATCGCTCGCTAAATGAGGGCTTGATAGAGCTGTTCAAAAAAGGTTTTCATCAAACTCTTTACATGCTTGGTGGGTTAGAAGTTTGGTTCGGGCCGGTCTGATTCATTGATAAGCCAGTTTGAGGTGGTTGAAAGGGACTTCTGTGAGAACGTCAGCGGTCGTGGGAGGACTGAACGAAATCTTCACTTACAGATTTAGGATTTGCATCCTTGGATGTCTACCATTGCCTACGTTCTCTGTTGGTAGCCCTTGTCCTTGTAGTATAGTGACCGCGGTTTGTAATTCTCGAATTCGAGCGTCGAGCTGTTGCAAAAATTTATCAACACGTTGCTGGTAAAGACGGTCCATCTTTATTTTTTCCGCAAATTTGTTGTTTATCGTGCTTATGATGACGTTGTGTAGAGACGACGAGTCGATGTGGTTCAGGCGATACTCATGGTTTCTGACCTGTTCAAAATACGCAGTGACATCGTTGAGGATTTTCTTGTTTTCCTCCATCTTGACAATAGGAAGACTAGCGGCAAACTCTCGAATCTTCTGTTCCACAACTTGCGTATCCACACCAGGTTGGTCCAACATCTGTCGTGATTCCTTCATGCGATCCACCTCATTTTTCACGAGGTCGATCTTCTCCCCCAGGTCGTTGAGCTTGGTAGCCGTTCTTCTTGCACTAATTTGTTCGTCTTGGGTCGTCTTCAAGGTTTCAGATATTGCATTGATGTCGCCTTGGCATGAGCCAAGCCTCTCTTGTATCGACACTGTATCCGCCTGCAACGTGTCGATAATTTTAAAGTATTCCTCCAGAGCTGATCGCATGTCTCGACTATTCTCTGCAAATATCGTATCCATAGCTCCGCTGACTACATCAATAGTTTTGTTTACGAGCTCGTCTGGGTTCACGGGCATCCTTCCAGCCTCTTCATTCGAGCTGCCTGCAAGTAGTTTATCATAATGCAGATCTGTAAGGACGTCCTTAATCTTGGACTCTAAAGTTGCAGTGTTACCCTCAAGCTCTGAGCCTAGTTTAGCCTCCACGTGACTGATTTTAGCCCCTTGAGAGGTGACTAAACCCTTTAGTTTCTGGAAGTCGTTTCGTATTTCCTCATGATGTTCCTTGACGTGCTTCTCAGCATCGTTTGTCTGCTTCTTTATCTGGTTGGTTTCCTTCTTAAGATCCAGAAGTTCATTTAACATCTTCTTACGGGCCTCAGACGAAACCTTTAATTCTTCGGATACGATAGACCGTGTTTGTTCGTCGAGTTTCTTAATCCTTCTTTCAATATCAGACATTCTTTTGCTCGTCTCGAAAATTTCTTTAGTTGCTCCTTTGACAGTATCGTCAAGTCGACGGACGGTCTTCCCGTTCTCAGACAAAGTCTGATCGAAGGCTTCAACAGTCTTCGTCATGCTACGCTCGCATTCTTGGAACTTCTGATGACTTACTTCCTCGACCTTCGTCAGCATTTTCTGACTAGAGGCTTCGGATTCTTCCATTCTTGTCAAGATATTCTTGCTAGACACATTAAGCGAGGCGAAGTCTTCTTTAAGTGCTTTTATCTCACTACGAGCCTTCATGAGACTAGCTGCGTCTTTTTCGCGTTCGTCTTTCATCTCATCTAGAGCTCTTATCGCGGCAACATGTTGTTCAAACAGTTCCCGGTTTGCGTCTTTTGACTCTGCATTCTGCTTCATCAGCTCGTCATACTTCTTGTCCAATTGGGTGACTTTGTCATTCAAGCATTTTAGATCTGCAGCTTTGAGTTCATGTTGGTCGAAGTCTCGACGTACGTCCGCGAGAATCTCCTGGTGCAAGGCCTTTGTGTCCAGCAGGTCGATACTTTTAGTCCTGCTGACTTCTGCGGCTCGATTCGAAGGCCGGAGAAATTGTTCAAGCGTGGGGTGCTCCTGCATCTTCTTTTCCCAATGATCTAAAGTTTTCTTCTTGCTCCCAAGCTTACGGTAGGCTTTCTTCTCAGTCTCCTCTTTAGTCATCAGGAGTTGAGGATAACTCTTGTGACGCTCCCTAGAGGTTTGCAATTCCACCTTTGCCCTCTTATGCTCTTCTAGAGCATCATCATATTCAATAGATGCTTTTGTTGCTGCTTGAAAGACTTGTAGAAAAGCCAGATCGTCAGTCAGCTTTGCGGTTGCTACCACAGGGCCTTTTTGATTGTTTCGTGGGGCTGGCAGATCGTAGGAGGCTAGCACCGGCTGAGGAGGTGATGTGACTTTCGACTGAAAGTTTTGTGGAGACGCTGCCGCTTCTCGTTGTGTTTGAGGTTGTGCAGCTCGGGCTTGAGGTTCAGGTCCTTCTTGGGCTTCTTGTTGCGCGTCTCCCAGTCTTTGTGTTGGGCGATTGGAAGCGATTTCAGGCCTATATGGAGACCCAATTCCTTGTGTGTTCTATCGATAACTCGATTAGCCCTTCTAAAATTTGACATGACGTAGGCTCCTACCACAGTTCTAGGCATCTTGTTTGGGTGATCAGAGTGCGGAGGGCTGCGTATCCGGCGCTTTGCGCTGCCTTGACCGCTCATTGTAACTCGTCGTTCCTTGTAGCTGTTGAGACGGACAGCTTCGTCGATTATGGGATGAGTAGCACCCGGACCTGCGAAATTCTGTGATAGACGACCATGTACCACAACATATATTGTGGTGACACGCGCTGGTTATGGATCTGCTTCAGACGGAACAATTGCACCAACAAGAAGCTTTGAGCCAGGTCGTCATTTGGTTTTTGGAGGAGGCAGCTTGTGCTTCGATTGAGCTCAAAGGCAGATTTGACTTAACCTCTGTCCAAATTCCAGACGTAGACAAGACCGTGATACCACTGTTGCTCAGGAAATTGGCTCGGTTGAACAGCGCAATGTCCTCGCGTATAAGGAAATATAATATTTATCGTGAGCAAGGATGAGCAGGGTAGAGCACGTTGAACGAATATAAGTTCAAGACGCGAAGCACTGGCTACTAAAGTAAACATAAGCTCACGCGGGCATAGCAACGCGTTGTGGTGTGGACAATCGACGTGAAAAGTGAAAATAGAAGAAAGCCAAGTGAATCAAAGCAGCATGTGTAAGTGGCAAAAGAAACATTCAAACCAATCAAACAAACAAGCTTCGCGCTACGCTTGGGCCCGGCTGAAGTACAGTATCTAGTGCACGGTGCACTCTTGCACCTGCCTTGCTCACTCGATTCTCGACTTGTTGGATTCAGACGTGCATATAATGAGACTTAAAAGTTCAGCTGTGATGGTCCGTGCGCGGTTCAGTTGAAAAACTAGAACTTCCAGCTCCACGTGATATGGTTCTGACCCTAACCCTATCTCATTATCCCCTGTCGGCGCGGCACTAAAATATATGGCTCTAGGTGCAGCGTCTATGTCATGTATCTTTGGAATTTATCTAGTACGTGCGAGCATCGAGAAGAAAGGTATTATGTAGGTTAAGATGTTGATCACTCTGCTCGTTCTTAGCACCCTTACCAGCAAATTCACAATGCTGTGGCCCAAAGAGTCAAATTCTATCATCCCATGTACTTTCCTTATATTGTGTGCTCATACCCGTCGTGGACGACCACGATATTTCCGGTTGCTTTTGAAATAGTTGGCATATATCATGCCGTTCTTTACGAAGCTATCTCGGGACCTTACAAACCACGTCTCCTTGGTCTCTCTGTACATTCGGCAATTTTGCACTCGCGACATGATGACCAACACCTCGTAAGAGAGGCTACATGGGCCCGTGGAACACATCAAAGATGCTGGATCCGGGAACCTTATAGGCTTTTGTGGTAAGTAACATCAGGATCTTAGACCAACGGCCCTTTGCGAATGATTATCATGCTTTATGGCAGTTAGAAAGAATTATAAAACTCCTTACTAATGAATCAGTACCTACTAGCCAGCTTCTCGTTATTTTAGGAGACAGTTATTATATGTAAGCTAAGGTGCTAGTCAAGATTGATACAATATATATAAACATCACGATGGTGCGTTTTAAACTAACGAGATTGAGCAAGCTAAGAGCAGATGCGCCATCTTTGACTCTGTGATCTCATGCTCTGCAGCTCTTCATTCATAGTCAAGACTCGTCGGTCATAATATGACTCAGGACCAAAGATACCAATACATACATGTTTCAACAATGCACTATCTAATTCCATGCAAGTAGTTGTTTCTTACAAGAACGCCACCCAGCTATACGGAGTTGTAGCCTGCGCTTACATACCACGCCAAAACTAGGCAAGATATAGATCCAATAGAGTTTATCTTCTATTGATTAAAACAATCGAACCTCCAGAATTAGTATTACTTATCCTTTTATGTATTCTACTTAGGTTTAAGTTTACCATTAAGCTAGTAGAGTTGGATTCAATCATGAAGGCTTACAGATTGTCTATATAACCCATACAGCTAAGTAATTGGAATAATAGCTATAAGTAAGCGAAGACCCTTAATTGAGGTTATGATTATTTTAGTAAGCGCCCGATCCTCCCTGATTAGTATTACTTAGTAGTGGCTCAAAGAAGTCCAATTGCGCTTGCTTCGAGAAGAATTATAGAATCCCATCTCTGGTGTCCACCTAAAGACCGGATCTAGGGACATTCATCGCATCTTCATTCTTCACCATGTCCACAATTCCTCTCACAATAAACTGTCTCTGCGCCCTTCACACCTTTAGCACCTTAATCTCCCCCAGTAGCCTCCCTCTTCGCGCCACAGCCTGCCACTGTACATCATGCCGTCACGCAACCGGTGCCCTCTACACCAGCGACATCAACTGGCCACTCCCAGCCTCCCAAACCCCAAACATCACCGCGCTCTCAAGCTACGCGCTGTTCCCCACAATCAACATTCTATTCTGTGCAACCTGCTCGTCCCCATTGTTCTTCCACAAGCCCGCGTCAGACTGGCTCGGCGCATTCACTGGCCAGCTGCGCAACGACCCGGACCTCGTACGTCTTGAAGACAATATTTTCGTCACAGATACCCGTGATGGCGGCGCGAGTGCTTGGCTTGGGAAATGTAATGCTGATGGGACAGTGGCGAGGCGGTGGAAGGGGCATATTGGCGGCGAGATGGTGCCGAATGACTGGCCTGGAGTGGCGGCACTCAAGGGCTCGTACGAGCGAAACGATGTGCGGGAGCTGAGTGCGCGATGCCATTGTGGTGGTGTAGCGTTTACGATGGCGCAAGGGGAGTATGAAGGTACAGCGAGGGAAGCGTTGCCTTTCTTTGTAGACCCTGTGAGTAAGAAAAACTTGGGTGGGTTTGATGCTTGTGATACATGTCGGCAGAGCAGTGGAGTGGAGGTGTTCAATTGGACGTTCTCGGAATTGTCGTATTTGAGATGTGCGGATGGTAATCCTGTGGCGAAGGACGTATTTAGTCTGAAAGACGCGGTAGATGGGAAGGACGCACGGTTGGGGACGCTGGCATATTTTGCGAGTTCTAAGGGCGTACAGCGGTATTTCTGCTCAAGATGCTCTGCGTGTGTGTTCTATGCCGTTGAAGATAGACCAGTTCTGGTAGATGTGGCGATCGGCCTGCTAGATGCGCCGGATGGGGCGAGAGGAGACAATTTCTTGGCATGGGCGTTTGGCAAGATTGGGCAGATACAAGATGGACAGGGGGGTTGGCGAGAAGGGTTCCTGAAGAAGTCAGAAGAGGAGTGTGATGCGTGGAGAGAAGAGATAGGATATCCAAAAAATTGGAGAAGAGTGGAACGGGAGGCGGCCGAGAAGAGGGGTGAGAAGTACTACTGAGATGTTTCTGTACGTCTGGAAAGTGCAAATTAAACAGTACTTATCATGTGCTATGGGCATGCCGTGAAATGCAAACTAGAGAAACGTAATATACAGCGCAGCCTGGCCTCAGCCGGCGAAGAATAGAAGCCCTGCCATGCAGGTAGAAGATTGCAATCTGAAGTCTGAAATCAAATGCCGAGAAGAACCACCATACCAAAACACCTGTCATAATCAAAACTGAAGAACGAAGGCGGCAGCGTATGTTCAGCTGAAATATCCACTTCCCCAGAACTTGCTCTTCGCAGGACCTACGGCGGAGATCGTTTTGTAAAAGATGTTGAAGCACTCCAAGTCCATGTAAGTAGGCTCAAAACTGGTATCCCAATGTTTGCTGGCGTGTTCGAAGGCCTCCTGCGGCGTCCTTCCACCCTTTGGGAAGCCAGGGGTCGTAATTGCCAGGAACATGCCCTGCATTTCGTACAGATCCACGTTGTCTTCGACTGTGTCACACATTGACTTCCATGCCAAGTCAAGACACTCATCCCAAGGGTTTATTGACGCAAGGGTAAACTCTGATGGCCATTCCACCTCCAAGGGTTGACTGAAAGGTTCAGGCCAAGTCTTTGGGTTCTTTTCATGAAGCCGTTTGCCGGCAGCCACGCTGTCGTGTTTCATGGCATTGTACTGCTTGGGTACACGTGGAATACCGCGTTTGCCATCCCAGCCCTGTCGCCACGCCTGCTCGAACGCAGGTCTCACGACGAGATCGTGCCATTTCCTGAGGAATTCGTCGTCGGTACGTATATCGCGGTCAGCGTGTGGGAAGATGACGTAGACTTTGGCGCGTGTAAGGGTGCTTGATCCAATGTACAGAGCCCTCTTCTTCAGACCACCATCCTTCTCTTTTGCCGGTTCGTGGTAGAGGGTTTTGTGTAGTCGCTCACTCTCCTCAGGAGACAGTTTCGGGGCAGCCCATGACGTGCAGAACCATCGAAGATCTTTGATAGCGGCAAGACTTTCAATTCGAGCACAGGCACCGTCGACCACATGAGTGGATCTCGCCACTGAGAAGAAGTCTCCAAATCTTATCGGCTCGTTGGTAGACATTGCTAATGTTGTAGAGTTGAGACGTTTGTTATGCGGGGAGGCAGTTTGAAAGAAAGTCTACAATTGCTCGCCTGAAGCTGCTGTGATATATGATGTATGGTGTAGACGTATTTGCTGTTCAGGTCTTATGATTCAGTATATCGACTGACGTCTCAGATATGCTTGTGAAGGTAGTTTTGTTGATCGTTGCGCCGTGATCCAATGCTAAAAGAGTGACTGAAAGACAAAAAACGAGTGCTTGACGAAAATGACTGGACAAAGCAAGGAACAGCAAGGGATAGCAGTGAGAAAAGGATGCGAAATAGGAGATTACCCTCATATAACGACAGCTGTTGATCTCACCGGATCCCCTCAGTGCGATCGGCCCGTGTGCTGCATTGCATCTGCATGATGGTCTGGTAAGATAGAACAACCTGTGTCAAGCCACTCTTGTTTACCATTCAGCATTTCGCCCTCAAACCTGAGCTCAGGATCCTATGAGTGACCATATATCACCGACTTTCAGTGACTGTTATTATATCGTTCTGATCAAGAGACTTCTCAGAGCATCGCTGAGATGTGTTCGAAACTTGGGATGCAAGTTGACACGTCTGTATGTCCGTGCCAAGAGATGAAAGCGGCGGCGAAAGGAGATGTACTGCATCTATGCATATTGCCGGTTCTTTCCGTGAAGAAGCGCCTCCAATTGACCAGGTCCGCCGTAAGTAGCGGACAAGCTGACAGATTGATCAATGGCTGTAATTCATATAGATATGGCATATAACGACACTTCTCATATCACGGCCTTCTTCTTGGGTTCCATCGCAGTGAAAACAAAGCAACAAACTGTCGTCCAAATTGTAGCTTGTATGACAAGTGAGGTTGTCAAAATCTCCGAAGTGACATGTCAGATGAGTGTCAGCCCCTGAGGAGAGGTACAAATGAAGTAATTTGATAGTGAAGGAGATGGCAGCAATCTTAGTCTATGATCGTGAGATGATACAGGCGAAATACAGGGTCACAAGGCAAAGGAGGTAGCTATCAATGCATGAGTCGAGATGCCAAACGATTACCCCATAAGCGAGCGACATGGTGTCGATCGGGATCAACAAACAGATGAATGTAGTGGTGTTGAAAAGCTGGGAAGTGAGGGGCCTGGGAACTTTGACAGGGAGCTGGCACACTACATTGGGGCAAGCTGGGGGGCAGAGTTCGGGGAAGGACAGCCCAATTTAGGCCAGGGGAAGGCCTAAAAGGGCCCCTGTTGGTATAGATTTGGGTGGTACTGGGTCATGGACCGGGCCTGTGGGCGCCCACCCCGCCCCACCCCGGGGCCTGCAGCCGCCGATCCAAAGAAAAAGGCGCCCGGTCCAGCCTCCAGCCCGCCCATCCGATCCCGATTCATGCCTGTTCCTGTCACCTGAACTGTCAGTGTCAGTGTGTCAGTGTCAGCGTCGGTGTCTTCTGCATTCAACCAATCGATCTGCTTCACCGCTTTCTATCCAGCAGATCGATTGAGCGTGCGATCGGACACCATGAACGTACCTAAACCAAGACACAGCCACGACGAGAGTGCAGTGGACTCTGGCCTGCACCCAGCCCCGGTCTACACTTACATCCACGCTGCTCGTCATCTCCAAAGGGCGAAGCACGAGCTGAAACTGCGTGTCGTTGCAGCGTGCTGTGTTGTCACCACACGGAACCTCCCCACCACCTCTTCCTGCACGCTACTGACCCAATCGCGATGCAGCCGCTGTGTAGAATGACAATCAGCTAGGCTGCCTCAGTCTCACTAGACGTTGCTTCTTCCTTCGCTTGCGACACTACGTCACAAGATCTCGTTCACGACTTTCCACCTCGATCCTCGTCTGCCGACTCACCACCATTACGCTCCTCCCAAAGTCGACGACGTCTAGATGTGCCTGTAGAATTCAATGAGCGTCGTCAGCATAAGCACCCTTCAGGATGCTCTTCCCGAACCGGGACCCTCGCTGTCCGTTCTGATCGCATCGCTTGCCGATGCCTTCGCATGCGCCGCGGACCTTTACAGAGCCCTAAGAGAAAGGGAAGAGGGAGGCTGGAAAGAGATTGAGCGCATCAAAAGGCTTCCTCATCGTGAAGAGCGTGTGATAGAGCGAATCGAAATTCGTCCTCTGGACGGAGCTGGGAGAGAAAAGCGGGACAGCGCTTTGGGGGATGCTGATGAAGAATCAATCCACGAGAGTGCTGTCCTTGTACGGAAGGAATTGGATCATGGCACGCGCGAGGTTGGACAACAGTATGCCGTAGGAGATGGTGTGTTTTATCGTCAGTGTGTGAACGGGGGTGCTAATCACACGTCCAGCACAAGCCCATACGCAGATTCAGGCTGAGATCATCGCGCTACAACAGATAACCATAGATATATACGCCAACTTTTTCGGGCGGTATGGCAAGGAGCGTCCGATTGCACAACACATAGCCATGTTAATGTCGAGAGTACGAAATACTCGCATGCGCGCCGTCGAAGCACTTACAAACCAGTACCACCGCATGTACATTCCTCCACCTCAAATACCCGCGCCAGTCATACATACTAGAGATCTATCACCCGTGTTGGATCCACCAAGGCTACATGCATCATCGTTGCGAAGTGCATCCGAAGATACGCAGATAGTCCAGGTGCAAAGGCAGAGAAGCGTGCGCGGCCAGGTAATGCGTAAGGAGTCAGACATGATAACTACGATGTCCGGACCGACATCGATCATATCGAATGTGAATCGCCACAATCTCTTTTGTCTTTATGCGATCGACCTACAAGACCACAAATCACAACCATTGGCTGATGCCTTCTTCCCAGAGGGCGACGGCCGCTGTCCCTACTGCTCTCTATACATTCGTAGCAGCGCTGGAAAGTCATGGGAGGTATTCAAGGACTCAGATGTACGCGGCAAGGAGAGGAAGTTTCACATTGATAGCCGATTTGTGGTCAAGAGTCACAGAGAAGGCGGCGGATTTGCTTGTGTACTATGCAGCCAACGGCGCGAGGCGGACACTGTAACAGAGGATATCTTATCGTTGATTGATCATGTATGGGTTGACCATACGGCTGAAGAGTACGCGAAGGAGATCGACATCAAGGAGGTCGTATAAGTTAGGCTCAGAGCAAGCAATCAATTACTTCACTCCACAGGTCTCTCTGGTATACTGTCCTAATAGGCTTCTTTCACAAGTGGTAGGTCACGTATGAGCGATCAATCTCGTATTACTCTTGTTCTTCATTATCTCTGCATCGTACTTGTCACGCACTCTAAACAGCACCGCTCGTCCCCGAGAACCGAACACGTATCACATACATGCCGTCCGCATGACCGGCACGCGAACGTTCCCCCAGACGCCATATCGATGTCCATCTCCATCATTTCCTCCACGACCAAAGCCTGATCGCAGTCCTCGCAATGTTGCTGCTGCCCGAAGCTCACTGTGTGCATTGAAGCCAACCTCGGGGCCTCTTTTGGTAGTGCCCAGAAACTATGAAGAGTAGATTTCTGTGCAGCATTGCTGAGGCGTGGTTGGAGTTGTGGCTGGGAGACGACGGGCGCAGCATCCGGGAGATGTTTTTGCGCGTCGAAGAGTTTGCTTATTGTTGTTTCTACATATATTGTTAGATGCTGCTTCTTATGATTGTCTTGGATATCAGAGGCTAGACATACCATGCACTATTTCCTGCTTCGGTCTGTTGTCTCTATGTCGCTTCCGCGTCCGGCTTCCCAAATCGGAGGCGCTGATCCGTGATGTGTGTTGCGACGCTCCCCATTGTGCAAACGGCAAGCTTCGGATCGGTTGGTCTATGTCCATGGCGAAAGGATTTGAGAAGCGCGGGAGAGGGGAGGGACTTTGTGAGGTGCGTGTCGAGTCTGTTGCGCGGCTGGAGACGGAGGAAGTAGGTGAGATTTCGAGGGATGAGCATTTGCGTTTGAGACCCATTCTTGATGATTGCGATGTATGAATAGATATATAAATAGATAGATTTATGTATACATGTATAGTCGATCAGTATGCTGGAAAGGATTCTGGAGTACTTATGTGTGCTTGTCTTGGGGTTTCTGGAGTGGTTGGGAAGATCCATCGTACTTCAGCCATGACGCGAGCGCGTGGTGGAGACGCGTCGGCGCGCTAGCGCGTAAGTGTATATATCTACCTTGCACTAGAAAACTCAGAACCGACATCAAAACATAGTGGGATCGAAGATACGGTGGCTCTTGATGCTATTAGTCTCAAACCTGTACTTAAAAGGATAACTGTGGCAGGCGTCTTCAGAGAAAGGTCTCATTAAAAAAGTCCTACTCCAAGAACCCTCATTTTTAAACTACAATTGCCATGATTGGGCCTTGATGAATTCTTCCAATGGCGTCGTCTGGATATTCAGCTCCGTCGCAGTACTGACATTCCCCATCCCGAACTCAGTGACATACTTCACCATCTCCATAAGTTCTTCTCTGATCTCCTCCGGCACCAATGCGGCATACTCGGCCTCAGAAATGATCTTGGAAGCAGCTGGTAGTCCCAAGGTTCTACTCCATAGCGCTGCGTAGTCTTCCTGGCTGATGATAGCAGTGGCAGGAATAACGTCAGTGCCAGCTGGATGACCTAGGACCAAGGCCTTGACGAAAGCTCCAGCGTCCTGAGTGACCCATAATTCTGGATGCGCGGTATGATCACCTGGGATATCTGGGAAGAGGAAAGAGTACGAGCCGTCTTTCTCCTTTTGTGGCGCAAGAGCAGGGATGTCAGACCAGTTCTCGAGGTAATTGCTCATCATAACTGTACTCATCCGCTGAGCGAGCTGTGGAAGCTTGCTGAGGATGTAGCTTTTTACGTTCGCTTTCGAATCGAATTCGTACACATGCGTGTATTTTCCACCACTGGTTGTCGTCACAGCCGGCAGCGTCGAGAAGACGTATCTTTCCAAAGTCGAAAGGACCTCAGGATGCGAGGCTGCTTTTGCGGCATTGACACCTTGAATCTCCTCCAATATGCCAGCATATGCCTTGACGCTCTTTCCGAGCTCTTTGGCCTTCTTCAGCCCTTCGTCTGAGGAGGCTCGATAGGTATTGGCAACGTAGTCGGTAACAGCGAAGATAGCATTCGAGCCCTTGAAAGCAGACTGCAGAGACGCTACATCATCGAGCTCGGCACGAACAACTTCGACGCCTCTCGCGGACCAAGCTTTTGCCTTTTCAGATTCGGGGTCCCGTGTGATTCCGCGGACTTGCCAACGATTCTCTTTCAAGAAGTGGTTAGCTACGGAGGAGCCCTATATGTATGTGAGTTTAACACGTTCTAAATGTTTCTGTTCTGCTGGCTGACCTGTTTGCCCGTGAGTCCAAGGACAGTAACGATCTTCTTGGACATTCTGCTGATTGGTTGTATCGATGCTTGTTACAAGATCTGAGAAGTTCCTAAAGTATTGCGGCTATTGTCTTTTCCATTCTTAGTAGACAACACGTTCTTATATACAGTGTCCATATTCTCTTCTTGGCATCGCCAAGCTGCCTTGCTTGCCAGTGTACGGACGATGCCATCTTCTGGCAAGAAGAAGATTTGGCCGGAATTACATGTACCTCAACAGACCGGACCCATAGGTACAGTACATAATCTCGTGGCATTTATCAGTGAAACGTAACCCAGTTACTGAGCAGTGAATTGGTAATGACTGTGGATTGGTAATGATCGTGTATCATCCCGTTCGCCGAGAGCTTCTATACCTGATCCGGATTGGGGGTGAAAAGGCTGATCAGCGTGCGTAAGAAGAGTCAATGCGTCCTACCAAGAAACCTTTCATACATTCATGATCTTAGATCCGACTGAGATCATAGGGACGCTGGCCAAGGGGTTCTAGCTAATATCTCGTAGGGTCGTATAATAGCATATATCCTGAGCCGCATCGAAATCAATAGACAATTGCTGAAGAGCTCACGCACTTCGACATTCTCATCCTCTGTTCTCTGAGATCGTTCATATACTCTACAAGCCCGTTGATTAAAACACCATTCGTATCAACAGTCGTCATTGCGTAACACATGATCATAAGCACAAGGACTATCAGTGAAATGCCTACATAATTCCATGTTCGAATGCTAACGCCTTATGCTCAGATCTACGTGAAGATTACAAAGCACCAAGTCTAACGCCTGCCAAGTAGCCCGCAAAATACCAAGTCCTACACCTCGAACAGATACTGCTTTCATCTAGCTTGAACGTCTCTTCAAGAAGCTCATAGAGCAGGAACATCCATGTATACCACAATGCAGTCCCTAAGTGGAACGTAAAGCTGCAATGTAAGGATTTCCAGCGCCACCAGGGTAGACTCGCTGAGCATCAGTTTATAACGCCTTCCACGTCCTGATCAAGTCCCAACGCCTCCAAAGTATTAAGTGAAAGAATGAAAAACTACATCAGTGTAATAGGCTTGCTCGGTAGATGTCCGACGAACCAGCTGAGAGACTTCTCTCTACAGTAGCAATAGATCAGTCTCTGAATTGGGTCTGATCTTTCTCATGTTTGTCTTCGCCACCTGATGCAGACGGATGGGAAATCTACCGCAATTCGCTCTGTCACACTGGCAGTTGTGGCCGTAGAGACAGGCCGGGTCTCTGCAACGAAGGCCAGCCCTGCAAGGTCGGAGTCGTATCTTGTGCCTGATGGCAATAATCTCAGTATCTGTGGGCATTTCATGCAGATATTCGCATGGATTTGGTCCTTTCCAGCATCCGTTATTGAATATATAGTCGTTGCATCGTCTTCTGTGGTGTGAAGAGTTCCGTCGTTCCAGTCTAGCGTATGTAGCCGGACATGCTTTGGGAAGATGCATGTCAATGCGTTGACCGAATCCGTTCACAACGATGCATCCGGGCTCAAAGACATCGAGTATTCCTGCCTGGTCAGCAATAGCTTCGCTACCTGACATTGACTCCGTACTGTCTACAAGAGCCTCATGTGGCCTGTCAATAGCGCCTTCTGACTTCGATGTACCAGACGTTTCTCCCTCGCTGGCAGTAGGACGACCACTAGGTGTCGACTTAACATCCGCGAACAGCCTCAATGGTTTATTCGGCTCTTTATATGGCTTGTCCAGGGAGCTGTATAGTACCAGTGGCTTCAGAGGGATCAGATGTCCACTCCAAAACAACGACGGAAATTCAGTAGTTGGCAATTCAAGCATTCGATATTTTTCGCCGATGCGAAAACCAGCCAACAAGGTGAGCTTCTCGCGCATTCCCTCCTCATGTAGCAGAGCATTCAGCATGCGAACATAGCCATTGTCATGGCACGCGCCAAAGACGATATGCTTGGTCGTTGGATTTGCCATATGGTGGTCGAGAAGTCCTACTCGTGTTAGTGATGGGACTCAACGATAGGCTCACTGTAAATTACCTCGGATCCGGAAGTCCACTTGCTCCCTCCCGTGACCAACGTCAATGAAATCTACCAGTGCGTTTGTCTGATTGAAACCGCGGGCAAAGTCTTCCAGATTCGCAGACGCTTCGGTCAACCCTACACGTGCTATTGTGTGTTTCAGCCCCTGAAGGTTGGCATACAGCTTGATGACGAAAGGGAGACCTGCGATCTCGGCGTGCTCTTTCTCGAAATAGTGACGCAGGTGTGTCTGCAGGGCACTAGCTGCCTCAAGTCCGCCTACAGTACCTTTGACGAGATACTTGCTGTCAAACTGCGAGGTTTAAGTGTTAATGAGAGCGAGAAACATAATGATCTGACACGACTCACAATATATTCATCCGCGTCAGCGTCAATCAGCACCAGGATAGAAGAACCAGCATGCTGTAGACCTGTTTAGCAGCATCACGAAACCCGGATCGGGGCAATGCGTACCACATCTCGCTGGAGCTTTTCCAAGTCTTCAGTAGCCTTATGATTGAGCTCGCGCGTGTCAATGCTGCTCGAGCCAGGATCTCTCGTCGCATCGCTGAGCTCCCCCATGACTTCGAGACACATCTTCATCAGATCCTAGATCATGTTAGATCACTCAGTGGACTTACGACAGGGTAACGCCAGTACACATACATGAAGGCAGTTAGACCTCGCTGCATCTTGAGCCTCGAACTCTTCGAATTGCCGCTTGAGTTGGTCCATTATGGCTATGGCAACAACGAGAATCCGCAGGATTAGAACCAAGAGAGATCTCAGGAAATTTATGAGTTGAAGGAGGAAAGCCACTTACAGACTGCTTTATAGAGAATGTCTTCCGAAGGTCACTAGCGAAAGCCACCCCTGACTCAAGCAAGGAGTCCGTAAAAGGCAGTGGAACACGAATTGTTACTGCTGCGGTAAAGTGAACAGCCAAGTAAAAAGACACTACAACAAATTCGAGCAGGACTGTCACCCATTGATGCAGGTCAGTAGCTCATGTAGGGTCGTAAAAGTTCAACCCAGCCAGGGCAAAGTAATCCAGATAGGTTCTTGTCCCATCTACTACAGTGTTATAACAGTTTCCATCTACTTTTCAAATGAGATGTCACTTTACCACTTCCATATTATATATAACCCTTTCTTGACTCATCCCACTCGGATCATCAGGCCCACGCTTAACGTCCTTCTTCCCTCCTAACCTCATCACGTCTTGATTTAGCTCCGCGCCCACTCTACGTCCGCTCCTGAAATAAGTAATCCACTCTCAACCTCCAACCTTCAACCTTTAATCTTCAAGCTGGTCGTTGAAGATCTATCCATCTAGCTGCCTATCGATCCATCCATCGTGCAAGTTAGCTATCCAACATTACCTGGTCGCCGGGCTTTATAACGAACAAGCGAGCTGAACAGGTTAGAACAAGAACAGGAGTGAGGTAGGAGTAGGGCATTGAAGCTATGGATAGCTAGGATTTCGATACGACGACGATGATAACAAAAACCATTATAGTAAAGATATAGTGATGATAGGACTGTATGGTCACTATACTGAATGGATGATAGAGAGATAGATATACACGGTGATGGATAGATAGTTCGTCAGTTTGTGAGTTAGGTAGCTAGGTAGTTAGTTAGTTGGCAAGTTAGTTAGATCCTCTGTCTTTCGATCAATCGATCGGTGTTGGCTGGGATGCTGTCACACTGCCCGAAGTTTCTCTTCGTACTCACTTTCACTTTTTATCAATCGACCAGCCCTCCTCCACTTTTCTTATCAAACCCTAACTTGGGCCTGGGCAAGGTTCGCACATCTATTGAGGGTGTATTTCTATCCTCCTCTTCCTCTCATTACACACGTCTCACAACCATATTTATCCGCGATTGATAAACAGACGTGGGCATATACAATCGAATACAACCCGAGGGCCTAGCTTAGAATTGTATGATAAGTCATCCTACAAGTACGGATTGAGCTTGCAATCTATGCCAAAGGATCAAGATTGCTTGTGTTGGATTGAATCAGGAGTAGAGTGGCCAGGTGATTACCAAAGTTCTTCCCATGGGTAAAAATGCGTGATGATTCATGGATATTGAGTATATTTGACATGAGCAGTCATGTATTTTATGGTGTAGCCACCTAATCCCCAGAAACTATCTATATTCCACTAATGTAGCCGTGTATAGGGCCGAACGATCAGAATAAGACTGTACCGTCTGGGCAATCATTTTGAGACGCTGGCTGGGCTTGTATTCTATAGTAAAACTCTAGCCCAGATTGAGCTCGAATGAATTCGGGTTGTACATGCTCATGTCTGTTGATAAAACCATAAATACATACCCCAATACACTATCACGCATCCCCCACTCGAGTAAACCAGACGACAGCGTCAAGTGTCGACGACGACTTGTGTTTGCAAAGTACATACAAAACCATACGATCTGCTTACCACAGCGCCCGACTTCATAATAAGGTCATATTAGTCTAGGTGGCTGCTCGTCTGTCTGTTTGCAGAACACCAGAAGATTAACGTCTAGAGAATATAAGATTACCATTCACCAGCGAGTATACTAGCATCTATCTTACTCGCATACACTATCTACGCGATCTATCTATCATGCGCTCCCAACCCCCTCCCTCATCCTCATCCTGCTCCATCAGCCCGCTTCTCAACAGCCTTTCTCCGCGCTCTATGCCCTTCCACCCATCACTTGCCCCCAACGTCCTTCCTGGCCTCATCCTTTCCCTTCCCCTTTCCCTTTCCCTTTCCCTCTCCATCACGACGCACCACAACAGGTAAAAACTTCTCCTCAAGCAATGAATACGGCGACGATGACGACGCTACATCATCGTCTGCGCCGGAGGAAAAACTAGATCGTGGGGATCCAGACGCGGGGTTGGATGCGCGGGTTATGAGGATACGTGGCGTGTGTGGTAGTGAAGGCGGCGCAGGTGGAGAGGAAGGAAACGCATCTGCCACTATCATTGTTGCCGTTACGGGAGTTGCAGGATTCGCCATCATCGTCGTTTCGGGAGTCGGGGGAATAGGTGCTGTAGGGAAGTCGGTGCTTGTGCTTGCTGTGGCAGGGGCCGGGGATGGACTCGCTAAAGGCGTAGCAGTATCGTGAGCGTCCAACGTATCAGCCTTGGCCTCAATCTTTGACGGTGTCGTTGTCGTCGTCGTATTGGCGAGAGCACGCAGTCTATCTCTCAGACTACGTTTAGGCTTAGGCTTGGGGGTACTGGGTGGGCTTGACGACGAACGGATGTGTCTAGACGCAGACGCAAACATAGGCGTGGATGTATACGCGGACATAGGCATGAACGCAGGCATAGGCGTATCAGAACCATTATGGAACTGCGCCGAGCGCGCTCTATGCAGTCTGGCGCTGCGCGCAGATAGCGTCAAGCGCGGTGTTTGCAAGGAGCGCTGCGAGACGGAGCGGCGGAGACGGCCAAGGAGGGAGGATTCGGGGTGTTCGATTCCTGATGGTCCTGGATGGAGGGATGGTGGGGAGGGATTGGCGTTTCTGTAGGTGGGAGTGGGAGTGGGAGTGGGGGCAGTGATGGTGGAGGTTGGCGATGTCGGGCTGCTAGGGTCGATGGAGGGCGTGTCAGTGGTACGTCTAGATTCCAGGCTGTGTAGAGAAAGGGAGCCTTCGTCCGAGGCTTCAGCGATTGTGGACGTTGGTCTGTGGGGTCTTGGGGAGCAGCGGATGTCTTCCGGTCGTCCGCCGAGGTCGATGATTGATGCGGCTTGCTTTACGTTTATGCCTGTTTTTATGTCTTGAGTTTTGAGACCCCCTGAAGATGACGGGGAACAAATAGTGATGGAGCGGGTGTCGACGCGAGGTGTTGCTATGTCTCGGCTTGATGTTGGATCTGGCAAGGACGTAGCGTCAGGGGTAGTAACGTCAAGACTCGCTGATCGACCTTGGCCTGGAGTGGACGGCTGTGAGGGAATCAGCTGTGTAGTGGACTCTGGGCCTGGTGTTGATTTTGGTAGCGAGGATTGATCTTGAATAGGTGTCTTTTCCTGGACGTTCAAGTTCAGTGAGCCGTCCGAGGTTTGTTTAGAAACAGGTGGTCCTTCAGGCTCAGTACTGTCTAGCTTCGATGGCATTTCCGGAGATACTTCCTGGTGTCTTGGAGCTTCCGTCCCGACGATAGGTGAGCTTTTCGGGAGGTGGTAAACTTCAGGACTTGATACCGGCCCTGGTGCTTTATCGTCCCACGGCATCAAGTCGCGAATGGCGGAAGGAGAAGAGACAGAAGAGATTTTAGTAATCTCTGGGACTTCTGCAAGACTTGATGTCCTGCAGGTGGTAGAGTTAGAGTCGTTCGAGGCCGATGGGCGATCTTCCTGATTCTTCGGTGAAGATGCTCCCGCAACCTCCGCAGACGCATTTACGACTTGCAGAGTCGTTGATCTCACCCTCTCATCTCTCGCTGTCTCAGCACCCCTATCTTCATCTACCGCCAAACCCAACACCACAGAACCCTTGCTCATCCACGGCCCCTGATCAACCATGACCATGATGCCACTCCTCTTCAACCCCCTCCTCCGCTCAACACCAGCCCTTATATAAGCCCTTGCAAAGCGCTCCCACCTCCTATTCTGCCGCACCAGCGACTCATTCACAAGTCTAATCACCTGCTCATACCATACACATCTCATGCAAGGCGTCGTCTTCTGCTTCTCCTGCTTAAGGGGGCGAGTCAGAATAAAAAACAACATCTCATACCCTTAATACCATCTAGAAAAGAATATAACAGACTTACTTCTTCATTCAGCCTACGGCCACGCTCATGCTCTCTCTCCTTCTCCCTCTCTACCCACCCAAAGAACAAATCCCTATACATCCCATACCCAGATTCCTCCACCACCCACCCGGCAACTCCCCGCGTAAGCCAGCCCAGGTTCCACAGTAGTGCAAAAGCGGCGAAATACGCCACCGGTCGGACGGCGGTGGCGGCAAGCGGTATGTTACTACTGCTGCTACTACCACTACCAACGTAGAGATGCGTGAGGACGTAGACGTAGAAGGGGCTATCCTGTATTTCCAGCTGTGTATACGTAGCGTATACGATGCCGGCAAAGGCGGAGCAGTAAAGGGCAAAATGGAGGAGTGTGGGGAGCCAGTCGATTAGGATGCTGCCAAGGATGATGATGGCAGTGCGTGTTGTTGATCTTGTTGTTATTTTTGTTGTCGGGGTCCATTGGGAGGCTGACATGCTGTCGAGCTTGATACTGGTGGACATGTTAGGCGGATGAATTATCGTCAGTCAGCTATAGAGGAAAATTGGGGATGAGAATTGCATTGAGATCGCTGTTGGGTTATGGTTGCTGCTGCGGGCTTCTGGTTAACTTCATGGTGTTCGTAAAGGTTCATTTCACGTCCTGCAAACGGTCCGCCTGCACGCGCCCTTTGTCACGCAATCTGTAAACAGACAACAGAACACAACACTTGGCTGATTGGACCAGTAATGCCTAAAGAATAAGTCCGGAATTGCACAATGATCTATGGACAAAAGATTTGGGTATCGAGTCTTTTATATGCAAGAATATTTTCTTTGTTTTTGCCTTGCACTCCTTCAGCCCTTCTTTTTCCCTTTGACCTTGTCCACAATCTCTACCCACTGTCTGTTCACTCCCCGCTTTTCTAACGCTTTGATGACAGCGTCCTTCTGTGGCCCCTGAACCATGATTTCCATCACTGGTGTCTTCGGGCTACTGCCTTTTAGTTGCTCGACGCTTGTAGAACCTGCACACACTTTCCTGAGCTCATCTGCGAGCGGCTGCGGTGGGATGAAGTAGGCCTCCACGCCGGAGACCTTTGTGACGGTCTTGTTACCGCTTCGGGTTTCAAGCATGATTGTGATTTTGGGAGCTGCCCCAGCCTTTGGCTTTGATGTACTTGAGGACTCGTCGTTGCGGATGATAGACCAAAAGGGACTACAAGATTTGATGATTCGGTCAATTAGTGCATCTCGCGGGACGGTCCCTTTATTGATGACTTCTTTGTCTAGATGAGTGCTGCCATCGAAGACAGCGTTTGCCAGGATCGGATCGATCTTCACGAGCCGCTTATTCGTTTCGACAACCAGTTCCTCGATCGCAATATAGCTGGTGACAATAGATCCGATTTCACTAGTCGTATGATAGCCTCTTGGATCCGCTTGTGCTTTCTCAAACATGTCGGCCAGCTTCTCCTTCGGCCGGTACAGTTCCAGTTTCTTGATTTTCTGACCAACAGAGCTATCACCCGGATCGCTGATCACCGTCGCGTTGTGTTCCCGGCCTTGTGCGGCGCCGCCCACTGTTTCTTTCTTCGGCAACCGATAAGGTGTGAAGTCTGCTATGGTGCGGTCTTTGAAATCAATGTCCATGATGACTACTTCATGGGTGTCTCGGTCCTTTGTCTTTACTATTTGCTCCTTGTCTAACGACTTGATGAACTTCTTGATGTTCTTCCAGCTGGTCTTCTTG
The DNA here is from genome assembly GCF_010093815.1 of Pseudovirgaria hyperparasitica. NCBI lineage: Eukaryota > Fungi > Ascomycota > Dothideomycetes > Acrospermales > Acrospermaceae > Pseudovirgaria > Pseudovirgaria hyperparasitica. Next base: position 919,600 of record NW_022985562.1, read on the forward strand.
ATCTGGAGGGATGCAGTTTGCGCAGGTGTATATGCAGGAAGGAATGGTTGCACCAGATTAGCCATGACGAACGACTGGGTAAGAGGGAAGCTGAGACCGAAGCTTGGTTGACCCCTGTTGACGTCCATGTGATGTCGTACGCCGTAAAGGAAGGCTTTCCGAAAGCCTTCGTCAATCTCTTTGGTCGACAACGGCTTGTCCTCCACTGACTCAAAAGCATCTTTGATGTCTGTTCTATCTTGTGCTCCTGCGACCTCTTCCCCTGAATGAAGAGAAACACCTCCATTGGCACCATCCGCTAAGTCAAGCTGCTCCGTCTTCGTAGCAATGTCCGCTGCTTCGTCATCGTCATCGAGCCAGCCTTGAAGTGAATCAGGCGGCTGTGAGCCCGGCTTACTCGCATTGCTCCACGACCATAGCTCATCTCCAGCCCAGTGTATGTTCTCGACCGCATGTCCCCTCGCCCCTTGTACTTTTTCCAGCGCACTCACGTCGATCTCACATCTTCCCACGGCAAGCGGCACGGAAGGCGAGTCTAGACTGGCAATTGCGACAGTAGCGTTCTGTTTGGCTTTTGAGGGGAACGGAGGGCCTGCAGCTAAGCCAGGGGTCATGAGGTCTGCACCACCCTGTAACTTCTCGATGACCGGGGTGTGGGTGTGGAGAAGGGGCACAATTCCGGGATTCTGCCACAGAGTGTAGACTGACACTACATATCAGTAAATGCCCTGGTAAAATCGGAGTTTGCTTTCGTACCTGTAGGATACAACCTATCCTCAAGCTTCACCCAGAGGATCCGCTGGTCGTCCCTGTAGCTTCCAACATAGACGGTACCAGATACTTGCTTCAGGTCAGGCCCGACAGTTGTCGTGAAGCGGGCCGATAAAGCATTCTCGGGTAGGAGAGCATTCCTGATATTTGATATCTTCGCCACGGCGGCAGCCTTCTCTTCGGGATCGTCAAGATCTGTGGATGGGAGCTCTAGGCCTAGCTCTGAGATAATTTGCTCGGCGGTCTTGCGTCGATCAGAAGATCGCAATGGGGCTAGAGGTTTGACCTGTAGTACGAGTGAGTATGACAGCTTTTAGGGGTGTGGTAGTGCAGACTGACGGTAGGCTTCTTCTTGAACATGGTGGATGTGGAGGAAAGTGAGGCGACAGTCAAGAGTGCAAGAATTGACAGACAGTCAGCGTGAAAGATAGTTGGAAAGGAAAGATATAATATTAGGGGGACAAACAGCTCAGTTGTATCAGAGCTGATTGATGTGAGTTGAATCAAAATGAGCCATTTCCATCCATCTCAGGCACCGACATGGATGCCTTGGCGTCTTTACCCCTCTAACCCCCACCATGAGCGTGGAGGGGCAGCGTGTAACGGCAAAAGAGAGCCCTGCGTCATCCTTAGAAGCCTTAGGCATCAATCAACTCCACACATCTCACTTGTCTCCGTCTAACAACACCCGATCCGTTCCCAACAGAAAAGACAAAGACACACACAAGACACACAAGACCCTGTTGCATCACCAGTCTCCATTATTGCACCGCTACAGTCACTGCCCCGTCCGTGTTTTCGCTGCCATCGGGCCTATGTGGCACGTACTAGATATGTAATACTGACCTGTATCACCGATACAGGCTACACTTGAGTGCGGGGATTGCGGGGGCGCCCATGGCTAAGAAACGCTGTATATCCGATGGGTTATCATGCCATCATAAGGAGATGTCTGCATGCTGTCTTGTCTTGTCTTGTCTTGTCATTGTGAACAATCCTCTCGAGCACTATCAAGCAGAGTAATACCACTTATATACAACTCGACTCATTCATACTCACCACCATGACCGAATCAGCGCGTGCACGACTGAACCAGGTCAAAGAATTTCTGACCGGAAAGACACCTACCACCACCTTCTCCCTCCCCTTCCATCCAGACCAGGCCACATTTCCGACGAGAAAGGAGCTGCCAGCAATCCCAGGAGCCCCGGATGGCGCTGCCTGGGTCTGGGGCGACGACGACTGGGTGCCGCTCACCAAGTTTCATTCAATCTGATGAAGTATTGCTTACTATTAGGGCAGATTGGCAGAATCAACCTCCTGACGCCTGCGCGTGTCAAAGCCGCCGCCAGTGAGATCAAGACGGGCGACATTGTGCCGACGAACCTGCCCCTAAACGTACCCGCCCAGCCTGCATTTCGCCGCGAGACGTTCAAGCACGAGATCAAGATCCTCACCGAGGGTCTCTGCTACGACGATATCTACCACCTCAACACGCAGTCCGGCACCCAGTGGGACGGCTTCCGACATGTGCGTAATATCTCTCTTCTGTGCTTTCTATAAGTCATCGAGATGGGAGGCATGCTGATATGACGAGTCCCCATTGTAGTTCGCCCACCTTCCGACCGGCGCATTTTACAACAACACACGCGCCGCAGATATTGTCGGCCCAGCTGCAAACCACAAATGTTCCATGCACCACTGGGCCGAGCACGGCATCGCTGGTCGCGGTGTGCTGCTCGACTATTTCAGCTGGGCACAGCGCCACGCCATCACCTACGACCCTTACGACTACCACGCCATCGCCTACGACGACCTGGTCAGCGTCGGTAAGGAGCAAGGCATCGACATCCGGCCCGCTGCCCAGGGCGGCGACATTAAGGTTGGCGACTTGCTGTTTGTGCGCATGGGCTGGACGGTGGCGTACTATGCGCGTCCGGCTGAGGAGAGGAGTGCGCTGGCACTGAGGGAGCATAAGTTGGGCCCTGATGATGGGCAGCGTTATGTCGGTTTGAAGCAAGAGCCGGCCATTGTGGACTGGCTACATGACTGCTATTTCGGGGCTGTTGCTGGAGACGCTCCGACGTTTGAGGCTTGGTAGGCTGACTCGTCCACCATGCTGGAATCTGAAAGCTGATAAACCTTGTCCACAGGCCGACAATGACGGATTACTTCTTGCACGAGTATATCCTGGCGCTTTGGGGTATGCCCCTGGGCGAGATGCTGGATCTGGAGAAGCTGTCCGAGACATGCAAGAAGTATAACCGCTGGTTCTTCTTCTTTTCGAGCGCCCCCTTCAATTGTCCGAGTAAGTTGCTGTGCACCTGATTCTGACTCTGCCCAGGAGACATGGAGGCTGACCGTGCATACCAGATGGTGTTAGCTCCCATGTGAACGGTAATGCAATCTTCTGAGCACCTCTGGTATGCTAGGCATGACCAATGCAGTAAGCTCTGGGATAAGAACTTGTCGAGTGCTGGAACGAGAAAAAGGTTGACGACCGGCGGGTTGGGTACTACTTTGCGCTTTCTGTGGAGCTGCATCAATACTATTTTGACTGTAATTTGACGAGACGGGTATGGCTTACTGGTAAATTGAACTTACAAGCCTTAGGTATCCATTTTTGAACCCAATGTTTGATATCACATCACCATCCACGAGACCTGTCGCTACTCTAGGCTCGCCTGCGCCCACGCAACACTCAATCCCGCCAACGTCGTCATCCACGCCGCGACCCCAAATGCCCCCTGCATATCATCCCTCCGTACACAAACCCACACTACAGCAAACACCAAGCTGCCCAGCCCAAACATGCCCAGCATCAGCGTCCACACGCGTGCCGGCAGAAACCCCTCTACCAGATGTATACCCCACCCAACCCCAACATCTAGCCTCTTCTTTCGCTTCGGGCTGCGTAAATATGTGATTAGCTCGCCGTCATAGTCCTGCGGGTGCTTGAATAAGTGCAGCAGGTATTTCTCGCCCACCGGCGGCACCAGGTCGTGCGGCTCGAAATCGTACCACGTCTTAGCCAACGCGCCACTCGGCATGTCAGGGCTTTTACGGATATCTGCGAACCGGTTGCGGTGCACTTCGAACTGCACGAAATGTATCGTTGTGAGGCCGCGCACCCGCAAAATGTGGAGAAGTGGATGTTTGATGCTGGCATAGTGTGACCGTAGCGTCAGCGCGAGGTCTTTGTCCGACTTGATGCGAGGGCTTGTCATGTCAAGGTGGACGACTTTGGGCGTTGCGCGGCCCTCGTTGACGCAAGTGAGAAGCCAGGAGGGCGTAGGAGGGGGAGAGATTACGACGCTGAAGGGGTTCTGACGGCTATGCATTTTGGGCGAGCTCGAGGTCAGATTGGAGGAAAGGGACGATTGGGTGCCGAAGGTGGAGGATGGGGAGAGAGCTGGGTTGCTGAAGATGCTGGAGACGGCGCTGGAGATGCTTGGGGTACTGGAAGTGCTGCTGCCGTTGGTGTGCATGCGCGGTGTATGGGATTGTGGGCGATTAAGGTAGGCTTCTAGCTCGCGAGCCGCACCCACGCGGCGCTCGATGAAGTCGTCGTAGCGGACCTCGCCACAGTGCTTTGACAAGATTAGTGGCTGTCTTGGATGTGTGAAGTTATTTCAAGGTGGATTTAGTGGTGACTTTGAAGTTGAAGTATCTGCGACTTACACATGTCCAGCGCACCCGCACAAACCCTTCTTTGACTGAATGCTCGGGACCACATTGTCCCCCGAGCCAGTCTATTGCATTGCGAGCCAGGGAGAGTAGTCCGAATGCGGCCAGGGAAACGAAACTCTTAGACCTTGACCTCATGTCGACGAGTCGAGTTTCATAATTCTGAGGAAGTGGTAGGGGCCCGGACGTTGTGCTGCTGTCTTGGGTCTGTGTATCTGGCTGTTTGATGTATGGTTGTGGCTGCTGGATTGGGAATGAGACCACTGGGCTCTCTGACTGCGTCGATCGCTGGGTAGGGGACTGTTGTTGTTCCTCCGTTTTGACTGTAGTGGGCGGAGAACCTGTCGAAACAACGTCGTCTGAGTTCCGCTGTGAGCACTTAGTTCTCAACTTCAGCTTTCCTGGCTTCGCACGCAGCACAGGCACGGGTATTGAAGCAGACTGACTCCGTCCTATCACTTTCCTTGCTTGACTATGAGGTGGTTTAAGTGCATTGAACGACTTGCTCCTTCTTTGAAGTACATTTGCATTATCGGCATCCTCACTCCTGAACCACCGCCTCTTTAATTCACCAAGTGGCGGAGCAAGCTTAGAGTATCCACCAAGGACCTCGTCATCACCGTGTTTTGGAGGCCAGTCCATCAAGCGGGAAGGGACGTTGTGGCTTTCAGGCACGACAAATCTTGCCCGCACAGTCGAGCGACTTGGCCGTATTATGCGACTCCGATGACTTTTCTTCCGCTCTGTAGTCTTGATTGCGGTCTCATCAGCCTGAATCTCTCTCAGATCCTCCCAGGAACTTTCGCGTCGTCCGTCCTGATTGTCAACAGGGGCAGATTCTGGCCATGCTACTTCTGATAGCTGAAGACCTCCAACTGGAGTCGATAAGATACTTGATAGTGAGTTTCTGCGCGTCGTCGTCGTCGAAAATTCAGTGACGATAGAGCATGGCACTGTCGAGCTTTGTGTGTCTGTTTCATCCCATAGATCCCCTATGGGACCTGCACCGTGAATCAATGTTTCCGCATCGCTAAATCCCTCAGTTCCGACAGAGATGCTATTTCGTGCAAGGCGCCCTGGAAGCTCTACAGGCGGTGGGGATCTTGCTGGCCAAGACTCCGTCTGATTGCTAACACTAAAAGGACCTACGGCACTGTACTGGTGTGGCGCCAGTTGTCGTACGTGTGCCCCCAAGTTTGGACCCGAAGATCCGATCTCTGGAATGATCGGTGTAGAATCCAATTCCACCGGGACATCGGGCGTCTCGAGTTCATAGCCGGTAGGAGTCGCCTCAGGCTGGTGTTCAATTAGATGTATATCTTTGACGTCATCTCCTTCACTCGGGCCCGCGGTACTGCCCTTCCGAAGTCTAACAATGATCCCGCGACCACTCCGCTTGATACGAGCTTTGAGGTCGTTGCGTCTTGTAGGAGCTTGGTGGGGAAGAGTACCTGATCCTGAAGGTAGCCAGTCCCACTCAGGCGCAGCATTCTGGACGAATGCAGATGGTATTGAGCTCAGGTCAACCCAGCCTTGTGCATCTCTAGAGAGGCTGAGTGTGGGAGATGACTTGTTGCCCTGGTGGAGAGGAAGGGCATGAGGCCCCAGGCTTGGGATTGCTTGAAGCTCTCGAGATTGGTGCGTCTGTCCCGTCGGACGGTCAGTCGCATTTTCGGCGTTTACGTTGACCACGAGTTGAAACTGCCCCGAACGACCGATTTCATTCAAGCTCAACGTGAAAGGCACGCTCACAGGCAGGCCAGAGGCTGCAGCATTAGATTGCCCACTAGTATGCTGTCCATCGCCCAACACAGTCAGAGGGGTCGATCCATCAGACGATCCAGTAGAGCGATTCGCATATGGCGATGACTGCAGGTGTTGACGAGGTTAGTATATGTTGCTTTTTCGACGACTTTTCAGGGCGGTCCCAAGGCTGCAGGGAGCTCAATTCACCACTCACCATTTTGAAGACGTTCTTAGGCACCGGCAAATGAAGATCTCTTTGTGTGGGCGACACATGAATCACAAGAACAGAAAAAAATGCCTTCCAAATGTGCTGCAGACTGGCAAAAGAGGATGTGAGTCTTCTTTCAAGGCAGCAGTTTTCTCGCACAGCCTCAGTCAGTACTCAGAGGGATCGCCCTATTCACCCTTCAGCTCCTTCAAGGATACACCATTTCCCGGTGTCTGATTCGTTGCCAGGATGGGCTGCATAGTCGGGTGGAAGCTGGACATCCAACCTGATCATTGCATCGCCCTTTGATTGTGACTGCATATAAGGCAGACAGGTTAATCCCGTGACCACAAAGAAACAGACTGCTGGTTTGTTGACTTGAACAACAGACACAGAGGGCCAGCCGCCTGTACCATCTGCTCGGTGAGTGACATCTTCGATCGCGATCCAAAAGTTAATGCATGATGGGAGGGCGATACGTGTGAGATTCTCTCTGCTACTGCGATGTCTTGCGCACTCCCTCTGCTTTTGCTCTCAAGTTGTCGCAGTCGGAGCCGAAGATCGTCTCATTCCGACGTTTCTGCCCTTTCGATCTTTAAACTTCTTCTGTAATCATTTCAGCGTGTGAATAATGTTAGAAGATCGAAAAGACCGAGACCTAAACGCCGACGCCGACCTTGTAAATCCGAATTTGCGCGGCCCCACTCGCCCAATAAAGCCGCTCGCTGGTTGGCGCAGACGTCGGGACCGAGATCGCTAATCCAGCCAACTGATGATCCGGACCCTTCGTGCGGACGCGGGCATAACGATGATCTCCGCTATGGTCTCAGCTAAACTCCATAGTCGTCGTAATTGCGCGTGTAAGGATGTGAGGATATATATATATATGGCGTGCCGATACCATTCATTCATGTAAAAGATCTATTTACACTCCACTCCAATCTAGGACACTCCATCTGTCGACTTCACGATCAGTCAACCAACAATCATCTTCGCAGCTCATCACATTACTCTACAAGCGCCTTTCAATACCACGAGTATGGAGTCCTCTATCCAAGTCGTCTATATCCCCAATCTTGTCGGTCGCCAAGCCGTTCGAATTGAGACAGTCCTCGAGCACACCGCTACCAGCGAGAACACACAAGCTGTCGAAGACATCATCCCGAGACTGAGCCCTTGGTTGTCAAGCTCCCAAACACGGTCGAATAGCTGTTCGTCCGCCGAGTCGGATATCGACGACTAGACTTGTCATTCTTGGTACGACCCGATTCATCGAATAAGCACCCTGGCTATTCCCCGAAGCCAAAACTTTGACGCCCATGGTCTTTCAGATTTCGAAAGCAGCCTTGTGCTTTGGCTGCCAAAAAAAGTACTTTAGTCTTTGGCCCAGCTGCGTGTATAGCGGCGGCTGAACTTGATGAACACCTCGACGTTGTCGTGGTCGACGCTGATACGAAGGATGGGAATTACTGGATTCTCAACAGTCCGAAGATACCATTTGAAGAAGACTGACGTGAAGCGGTTACAAATTTCGAGGGACCATGGTGTTTCATGAGACCAAACTAGGATCCCTTTACGTTACTGGACTACGCGTCTACGGATCGTCAAGCTTCAAAGTTTCAAGCCTGACTTGATTCATGTCCATGACGCTACTAGTCGAACCATACTCTCGTGCAGACTACCTCTTGACACTGGTACAAGCGTATGCCCTGTGTTCCATCTGCAGACCTTCGCGGACTTTCTGGCTTGCCGGAATGTGTATCGGTTTTCAAGGACGGATCGTTTCTACAGACCCAGCAGTTGTGCTCGCTATAAATGTGCCATTGAACCGATGAAAACCGGTCCGGCGAAGACAATCTTGGACAGTCAGTCGAAATTATTGAGAAAGTAGGACGCATCTCGCTATTTGCAAAAGCATGGCTAGCGGAGTAGGGGGGGACTTTTATAAGCTGTAATAATAATATTTGCCTCCATCCAAACTGCACCTTTCGTGTCATGACTCTGACTTTACGAAATGCCCCTTTTTTGTCTCAAAACAGCCAGTGTGACGGCTCGCTGCTTTGAACACGTCCAGACAGGTTTAACGATAGCCGAATCTCCGCATCGTTTTTGCCCCGAGAGCCACCAGGGGTAGAGGCAAGTTTCGACTCGTACTTTCTCAAATGAAAGACGAACGCGTTTGACGACGTGTGTTTGGGCTAGAGCTGCCGTATGAGTTTGTAGGTGAGTACCTATTGTCGAGTCTCTCACCCGGCTGCCTTCTGCAGCAGCTTTCGTCCGTGGGCACGTATCACTACGTCAAGTAATTCCCTGACACGCTTACATCCGTCTACACCGACCGCGAGCATCTCTTCTAGCCTTTCCATCCTCAGCCGAGTCTCCATTTGGCACACACTGAGTTTATCTTCATCTCCTGCCTCTCCGGACACCGTTGCTATTGTCATGAATGGAAGCTCCTGTTCTTCCAAAGAGTTGAGATCAAGTATTGGGTCAGAAATGTCGTTTTCACTCTGTGAATTACCAGAGCTCGAAGTCGTATGTCCTACGGTACAAGCACAAAGGTATGACTTCATGGGTATGCCGGCATCTATAAGGGCAAGTGTGCTGGCATTGAGCAGCGCTGCGAGTATCGAGCCATCTTGCGACAATACATGGAGTGTCATGTTAATTGAGGAGCGAGGATACAGCGTAGTCAAAATATTTGCCGTTAGAGAGTCCACGATGATCTGTTGAAGTTCGCTGATGTGCCTAAGTGCGATGTTAGCACTAAAAAATACCGAGAGGTATTCAGGGCAAGTCCATACTTATCCCCGCGACCTCGTCTTTTCCTCTCTAGCCCGCTGAACCCGGCGAATGCGATATCTACCTGAAGCAGTGCTGAATTTGCGGAACTACCAGCCATTCCCATTTTCGAAGCTTCGAATGGACCTTGAACTGTGCATATGACCTTGGTGTTGCCCATTTCTAGATAGCTTGATCCATCAGCCGCTGCCTGCGTAGAGACCTGGGCATGAAGACGACGTAGGTCATTCCAGCGTCGGCCATCGAGGCGCAATAATGCTAGCGAGTATGATGATGTGTCGAGAGGCATTACCGCAACGATTCGACCAGGAATTGCTCTGCCTGCGGTGAGATCGCGATTGATCTTTGACTTTTTCACTGTAACTAGCTGCAGGTGGATTCACCATCGGCCCGACCTTGCCGATGATTGGATCGCCAGGTCACGTGCTCACGCGACAAATGCGCATAGATGCGTCATCTACAGACTAGGCTTCTTCCAATGCGAAACTGTCACGAATGCGCGACTTGATACATCTTCCTGGGCTATGGGTGTCACCGGCTTATGGGAAGTGGTCAAGGAATGCGGTCGTCCGATCAAAATCGAAACGTTAAATAGGAAGCGTCTGGCGGTTGATGCCTCCATCTGGATCTACCAGTTTCTCAAAGCCGTTCGCGATAAAGAAGGCAATGCGCTACGTAACAGTCATGTGGTCGGGTTCTTCCGTCGTATATGCAAACTACTTTTTATCGGAATAAAGCCGGTCTTCGTATTCGATGGCGGCGCTCCTATCCTGAAGAGACAAACAATCAGTTCTAGAAGGTCACGAAGAGAAGGACGGCGTGACGATGCAGTACGAACAGCTGGAAAACTCCTAGCTGTGCAGATGCAGAAAAGAGCCGAAGAGGAGGAACAAAAGCGCAAAGATGTCTTGGAAGGTTCTCGACACAATGAGGAAGAGGAGGAGCTTCCGGACAATTTGGTGTACGTGGACCAGATTGGGATGACAGCACAAGAGCGACAGCAAAGCAAAAAGTTTCGCAAAACGGATGCTTATCATTTACCCGACTTAGACGCCTCGATGGCTTCTATGGGTGCGCCAAACGATCCACGCATAATGTCTCTCGAAGAATTGGAACAATACGCGCGGCAATTCGAGCAGGGCGAAGATATCAGCGTGTACGACTTCTCCAAGATAGATTACGATAGTGCATTCTTTACAAGCTTGCCTGAGGCAGATCGCTACAACATCTTGAATGCCGCGCGTTTGAGAAGTCGACTTCGTATGGGATATTCGAGAGAGCAACTCGATGTCATGTTTCCGGACAGGATGGCATTCTCGAAATTTCAGATTGATCGTGTCAAGGAGCGTAATGAACTTACGCAGCGTCTCATGAACATTAATGGCATGAACGAACAAGGTATGCTTGGCGTCAATGGAACTAGCAGAGTTGCCGGTGAACGAGGTCGCGAGTATGTCTTGATCAAGAATGATGGCGTCGAAGGTGGCTGGGCTTTAGGCGTCGTTAGTAGCAAGGATGATGGTCAGCGCAACAAGCCGATCGATATCGATGAGCTGGATAAGAAGGAAGCAGAGGAAGAAGAAGAGGACTGGGAAGACGATGAGGACTTCGAAGACGTTCCAATCGAGGGTCTCAATCGACTTCCGAAACAACGACCTTCTGATATTACTCTCTCGCACCAAGCCCCTTCAAGAGCAGATGGACTTGCAAAGAGGAGAGCAGCACTCTATAGTTCACGTCGGCAGAGTAATTCGAGACGAGTGTCTCGCATGAATAGATCTCATCCGGCAGACCCTGAGTCGCTATTTATTGCCGAAGATGCAGGTGAAGAAGACTTGGAAGTTATGAAAGCCGATCACAGCGATGACGCAGCAGAAGAGTATGACACACATGCATACAATGAAGATGAAGAATTGGAGCGTGCTATAGCTATGTCTATGCAGCAAGGAGATGATATACCTGGTCCACTAGCTAACAACATGGACATGGATGTTGATAATGATTACGAAGAAGTATTCCGCCAATCTCGCGTCGATGAAGCAAAACCCTTTACGAGAGGGAGTGGAATGTCCATTGCTCATATGGCAAACGCTCGCAGCAACAAGGCCGCGGTAGCGCCTGATGTTGTGAGTGAGGACGAAGATCATATCGACTTTCAAGCTGCGCTTGCCGAGTCAAGGCGATCGAAACGAACATCGAGCCCTACCAGGCAGAAAGGCGAGAGTCATCAGGCTGCAAAGAGTCCGGTACCTCGCAAGACGGTGAATTTTCCAGGATTCGACGGACCACTGCCCTTCGAAAAGTTGAATCTTGGAAGCTCTTTACTAGGCAAGAAGAAGATGCAAGACCTTGAAGAGGACCGTGCTGGCGGCTTCGAAAAGAAAGATGCGGGTCCAAAGACTAAAAAAGGGGAACCATTACCACCATGGTTTGCCGGCAAGCTCGATGATGATCTAGCTGCGTCCAAAGCTCGGGAGGACGAAGAAAGAGATAAAGAATCTAAAGAACTGAGTTCCAACTTTCAATTTCAAGAGATACCCACTCTACGTAAAGAACACCCTGGTGATGTCATTGATCTCGAGGCGCCGGAGGCATCTGCCAGACAAGCGATATTCATCGACTCTTCAGATGATGATGAGCCTGAGGGTCCAAGTATGAAGGAATCTGTCACGGAAGAATCGGAAATCAAAATGGGAGATTTGGCTGACAAGGTCCGAGTCGAGCCGCCGACAATGTTGACTGCAGACGTTCGACCAGATCCTGCCTCAACGACGACTCTCAATCTTTTGGTCGAGGAAGCTGAAGAAGAACCGCTAGACTGGGAGGCAAGTGATAACGAGATATCGACGTCAAAGGGTCACATTACTCCTGCAGATGACCCCGGGGAAGTCACAACAATTCCTTATACACGGTCTCCAATCATCTCATTTGAAGATCGGATACCAGATGACGTGGAAGCTGTAAATAATCAAGTGCAGCTTGAGGACGCCAAGTCACTGAGCCCCGATTTCGAAGACGTTCCGATGAAAGGAAGTGGCAACTTTCCTCTTACCAATGTGGCGCCTATACTTGTTGAGGGAGATGTAGCAGCCGAAAGCGGGTCTATGCCTGCAGCTGAGAACACCAATCACCAACTATTTGAGGAGATTGATGAGGAAGAAGAAGACGGAGCCCTGTACTCTGATCCTGAAGACGAGGCTCTCTTCCTCCAACTGGCAGCTGAAACTGAAGAACACGCACGATTTGTCTCAACGTTTAACAACAAAACTCAGGAACAGAACGCGCGCGACTACGATCAAGAGCTAAGGCAACTACGCAATCAGCAGAAGAAAGATCGCCGAGATGCAGATGAAGTCACGCAAACAATGATTACAGAATGTCAGCAACTACTTGCTCTTTTCGGCTTGCCATACATTACCGCTCCTATGGAAGCTGAGGCGCAGTGCGCGGAGTTAGTCCAATTACAACTTGTGGACGGTATAGTTACTGATGATTCCGACTGTTTCTTGTTCGGTGGTAACAGGATCTACAAAAACATGTTCAATCAGGCCAAGCATGTCCAGTGCTATCTAACTCCAGATATAACCGATGAGCTAGGTCTCGACAGAAAAAAACTAATAGCAATTGCTCAGCTACTAGGCTCAGATTACACTGAAGGTCTTCCAGGTGTTGGGCCGGTCTCAGCGCTCGAAATATTGTCAGAATTCGGCGATCTGGAGTCCTTTAAAAGATGGTGGAATAGTGTGCAAGATGGTAGCTTGCCCATCTCGGCTGAAACATCTGCATTTCGAAAGAAGTTCCGTCGCGCACAAGGCAAGAAACTGTTCCTACCCCTGTCATTCCCCGATCCTAGGGTAGAAGAGGCATATCTGAAGCCTGAAGTGGACAAAGATCCGTCCCAGTTCCAGTGGGGTGTACCAAACCTAGAGGCACTGCGAGACTTTCTCATGGCTACGATTGGTTGGACGAGGGAGAGGACAGACGAAGTTCTCGTACCAGTCATCAAGGATATGAACCAAAGAGAGACTGAGGGTACCCAAGCAAATATCACATCGTTCTTTGAAGGCGGTGTTGGCGCCGGATCTTTCGCACCCCGAGTACGGGAAGGTGGAACTAGTGCGCGAATGGCGAATGCGCTGAGTCGAATTCGTAACCAAGCCAAAGATGGCACAGCCGGGAACACTCGCTTAGATGTCGCTGAAGAAGCTGGAGAAGCGAAGCAAACGAAAGACAGAAAGACAGCTACCAAGCGCAAAGCTAGAACTTCTGATTCGAAAGCCAAAGAGACCCGCACATCAGAATCCGCATCAGAGGGCAATGGCGAAATGCAGCCCAAGAAGAAGCCCAAGAGAAGATCGAAGGCCCCGGGATAGTAAATATGAAAACAGTGACAACGCTGTTTTCATATTATTCGACCCAAGGCGCTCGAATTCCGGGTAAAACAGTTTGCCCAAGGTTGGCATCCTGTTGCTCAATGCGGATTGGCATCCTCATCTCCATCGTCTAGATGTTAACATCCATCCGACTAGTAGCATGTGTACTTGGCGAATGCGCAAGAAGATCTCACTGCGATCAGGGACGATTGCTCTGATACCTGTTGCCTGTGAGATATTGCCACAGTCTTCCCACGGGTTTTGTCGAAAGCAAGAGAAGATTCATAAGAATGTCTTCTCCTACTCGCAGCCCGTAAGTAGATTACTGTATCGCGTGTTCGCTCACTGCCGACACAACTCAAGTCAGTGCGCGGCCAACATGCCCGTTGGCAGTACAATATTGGCCTCGACAGACGCGAGTCGTCACTTTACTGAAAGAAGTCAACACGTTTTTTGCATGTTGCAGAAATTTTGAGTGTCTAGCCACCGTGACGAACGATTACCTCCTCTGAAGGTGGACCGTTTGCGGCAGCATAGTCGTTCATCTGGTAGTCTTCGTCGCCATCGATTGGAAATGAATGTAGGCTTCTAGCGAGGCTCGACAATGAATCTTCATGCCTGTGCCTGTCGAAATTCAACTCACTATATGCATGAATGAACGAATGAATGAATGAAGAATTTCTCTCATCGGCACATGTACGTGCAGGTGGGTTCCCGCTTGGTCCTCGGATGTGTTTTGCCATAGCTGGCAACGGCTTGACGACTCCGTGAGAGGTATGCTTCCAATTGATTCCACCCGAATGTGATCCAGGTTAGAACGAGATTGCGAGACTCATATAACTATCCTCAATGAAATCGAACCTGGACCCTGGTATGTTGACGTGTGCATCCAATTCTGCTAAATCCATAGAGCCATTTTTGTGGTTCCCTATGATCATAACAGCCAGAGCCAGACGGCTTTACCAATTGGAGCAACGGCAACAATGTTGATATAAAAACTGTCTAGCATGGACTAATAGGTATCTTCCACCGTAAACCTAGTAAAACCAATTTATGCCTCAGGCTCCATGCCCAGGCGATGTGATGTCAATGACGGCCCGAGCTCCAATGCCGCATCCATGGAGCTGTGGGCCCCGCAAGTGTTGAATAAGCAATAAGCGTATTCACATTCACATTCCTCGTCTGGTGCACAGAGCAGTATTCATCATTGGATTTTCCTGTTGGACCTGTGGCCATATTACGCTTGAATCTACCGATTCGTCAGGATCTGTGAAGCGATACCCAAGTTCAAGCTCTCAGGCTTTGTACTCGCCTTTGCTCCCATCGTCTCATTGGTTTATCTTTGGACCTCTCCTTCGCCCATAATGAAGTCTGTACTCTCACTTGTATCCCGACCAGCCTTCAAGTCGTATACACAGACAGCTCACCTTCCCGGAAGAATTTCCAGAGTCTATACGACGGCACATAGCGTCCCTCCAGTAGGCAATCGTCGCGATACGTCCACCATACGCTGACTGGACTCCGACAGCTCAACGACAAATCTCTTTTCCGTAATCAAGCTTATATCAATGGAAATTGGGTGAACGCAAAGTCGGGGAAGACCTTCGAGGTCACTGGTAAGAATACAAATGGATTGTGGAAAGAAGGAACCTAAACAACCGCGTGTGCAGACCCTGGCAGTGGCAAAGTCATCGATACCATGCCAGAGATGGATAAAGAAGACGCTGAGCTCGCTATTCAAGCTGCATCCGACGCCCTACCAGCTTTTAAGAAGCTCACGGGTCGACAAAGAGGTCGAATGTTGAACAAATGGTATCAATTAATGATGGAGAATGCCGACGACCTTGCGAAGCTTATAACGTGGGAGAATGGGAAGCCATTGGCTGACGCCAAAGGTGAAGTTTCGTATGCGGCGTCATTCTATGAGTGGTTTGGTGAAGAAGCTCCACGCATATACGGAGACACCATACCTTCCACTGCTGCTGGAAATAGAATCATCACGATAAAAGAGCCGGTAGGAGTCTGTGGGTTGATAACTCCGTGAGAATGACTACATTATAAATGTAGGCTATGCTCTGCTAATCCGCATAGATGGAATTTCCCCGCGGCTATGATTACTAGGAAGATTGGTCCTGCGCTGGCCGCAGGGTGTACTGTTGTTGCGAAGTCTCCTGGCGAGACACCTTATACAGCTGCGGCTCTTGTAGTCTTGGCCGAACGCGCTGGCATTCCGAAGGGGGTCATCAACGTTATCACTGCGTTAAACAACACTCCAGAGATTGGTGAGGCTATCACGTCCTCTTCAGCCGTGCGTAAAGTGTCATTCACTGGCAGCACCCGTGTTGGCAAGCTTCTCATGAAGCAATCGTCAGAAACCCTCAAGAAGCTTTCATTCGAACTAGGTGGTAACGCCCCTTTTATCGTCTTTGACGATGCAGATTTAGAAGCCGCAGTCGCTGGAGCCATTGCAAGCAAGTTCCGTTCCTCAGGCCAGACTTGTGTTTGTGCCAATCGTATTTACGTTCAACGAGGCATCTATGAAGAATTTGTCGAGGCATTCGCCGAGAAGGTTAGGAGTTTCAAAGTAGGTGGTGGATATGAAGAAGGCGTCACGCATGGTCCCCTGATCCACGACCGCGCCGTTGAGAAAGTCGAATCTCACGTCCAAGACGCCTTGAAACATGGCGGTAAGGTCTTAATCGGGGGACAAAAGCTGCCAGACCTAGGTGCCAATTACTTCCAACCTACTGTCATCCGCGATTCGACGGCCGACATGCTCATTGCTAGCGAAGAGACTTTCGGGCCCGTTGCTGCACTGTTCCCATTTGAGACTGAAGCAGAGGTCATCGAGTTAGCCAACAAGGCAGAAGTCGGCCTAGCTGGATACTTCTTCAGCAACGACGTCCAGCGATGTTTCCGCGTCGCGGAGGCCATAGAAGTCGGCATGATCGGTATCAACACCGGACTCATCAGCGACCCTGCTTCGCCGTTTGGCGGCGTCAAAGAGAGCGGATTCGGTCGCGAAGGCAGCAAGTACGGGATTGATGAGTATATGATCACCAAAACGTTAACTTTTGGTGGCATGGGTCTGCCATTGCAAGGGTCTAAGTAGACACGTTTGTATATGGTAATAGTGTCAGACATGATTGGTCACTATGAGCGAAGCATGAATAGCGCGCGACGAAACCTGAACAAGCAAACCAAGCATTACACTTACGCAACGCCGAGCGTAGGGCGAGCCCCGGATCTGCAGAGCTACTGCAGAGCAAGCAGTCTCCTTAATTGCATCATCAACTTCCCGTTCTCGCATTCAAAGAGGGCTCAGAAATTACCTAGCCCGCCTGAACGTAAAGAAAAAGACAGACATGAGATGCGTACATGCAGGTGAATTTGTTTATGTTATTATGATATCATACCTTCTCACCATCGCTGTCGACCTTTGTTCTCTCTGCATACGTCTTAGCATATGGACTGTGATCACTCAGCTCCTGCCCCAGTCCGCTTTGCAAGCCACTCCCGCTACCACCCGTCGCCATACTCTTCACATCCGCATTGCCGTTCACGGTATCTGCTACGGGCGTTGCCGCACCGCTATCTCCAGACGTCTTGCCACTGCTCGTATCTCTACTTTCCAGCACCTGTCTCGGTTCATTGTCCACCCTCGCACTTCGCATTGGCCCTCCAACTTCCATGGCTGTGTCAAGCGGATCGTTCCCAAACGAGAGCGATACGGCGACTTCGCCAGTGAGGTATAGGTACCAGTATGCGGTTGCGATGAAGAAGCCTCCACCAACAATGTTGCCAAGTGCTGTTGGGATCATTGATTTCCAGATGTAGTATGACACAGATATTGGTGCGCCCGCCCAGATTCCTCTATATCATGTAATTAGTGATATACCGAATAGACAGATGAATACGGCCTACGTCGGTATAAAGAACATATTTGCAACGACGTGATCGAGCGCCAGCCCAACGAAACATGCACATGGCCACCATATCGCCAGTATCTTACTTGCAATCTCGCGACTACTAATACTCGTAAATACGGCAAAACAGACAAGCCAGTTCGCGCCTATCGCACGTAGGAAGATCTGATGCCAGCCTGGGTTGACCGCCTTCTGCGTCGCCAATCGAATCGCTGCGTCGGTGTACGCTTGGGACTCCTCGAAGACGCCGCCATAGCCAGTGATGACGGTCACGAAGAATAAGGTACCGGCGAGGTTGCCGAAGAACGAGACAAACCAGTTTATTGCGAGGTCTTTGAGGGTGATCCGCCGATGGAGCAGAGCTGTCGTCATGAACATGATGTTGCTGGTGAATAAGTCGCTACCGCTGAGAACGATCATGATCAGGGCGACAGGGAACACGAAGCCACCCAGTGTGCGGATAAGGCCTGGGGCATTCTCCTGATACCAGGGAGCGGCGTTGGTTGAAAGGAGCCATGCCCTAGAATATTCCAAAAATTAGTCCTAAATGATGAAGGAACACCCATGTACTGACCCTCCAAAGCCGACAAACGGACCTGTAGCTACGCTATTGAAGAACAGCTTGTCGAGCCGCATATGAGCTTTCTTAGTTCCTATTCTCGAGACCAACTCGATCGTCTGCTGCGGAGTGAAAGCGTCCATGGCTAAGATAGGGCACTGTAACGGACTAGAAATGTTCGTAGACAGGTACACGGAGGACTTGATAATAGAGAGCACGAGGAACATTGTAGCAGATAACGCATGTTTAGTACTTTGGGAGCGCCGAGGAGATGCAACACTTAGCCTTAGATATGCCGCCTGTTTCATCGGCGCCGTCTCAGGGACGGCATGCTATAGTAGTAGACACTGGAGCCATGCAGACCCATCAATCGCTAGTAGCACATCGATCTTCCGACTGCCGGATAGTGGTACGGGAATGTTCGAGGTGTAGAGTGCTGATGACGTGCGTATCGATACTGTTATCTGATCGTCATGGTATTTTGATATGACAAATTGTACCGTGGATCAAAACCCTGAGGGACCACAGGACATCATTGATCCTTACGACTACTTGAGAGATAGAATCAGTCAACATGAAGATATACCCAAGTAGGAGATCTCGATTATCTGATGTGAGACTTAAACGATACGACTGTGAGGGTTATAATACGGTCCAGATAAGCTTCAGGCCGAGGGGCGCGCGGCATCGGCAGTACGGCGCACCGTTCCTATCAGAAGCGCCATTTGATATAGACCAGAAAAAGGGTCCAGCAAGGTAAATTATGTCATAATTTTCCACCCCGCCTGCAAGTAAAAGTTCGACGACATCTGCTAAGCAAAAAACTACTATAACGCGCCCACCGTAACATAGCACGAAATCGCCATCATGGAACTTACCGAAGAGCAGAAGGGAAATTTTGAAGATGTGAGCACCCATATGCACGTCCAATACCGCGAAACTAATTGTGACATACCATAGATCGAGAAGCAGTTCGCCGTCAAAGGTACGAGCACTACTTCACACCTCCTCTCGACTAGTACCCTCTGACGCGAAGGTTCCAGTTGTTCAGCATATGTCAACGTACTGGGGCATTCTCGAGAAAGTCCGTGGCTCGAAGCTTAAGCTCACAAAGATCGACGACGAAATTTACGAGCATTTCAAGCAAGAATTCCCTGAGTTCGATCCGACGGCAACGATAAATGAGGATGATATGAAAAGCAAAGCCGGCAAGGAGAAATGGCGCAACTTCATCATGCAATACGAGAAGAAGGTGGATGACTTCAACTTTGGCACGATGCTGCGGGCGAATCCGAAGTTTGACTATGGGGAGAAGGAGACCATATTCGGTGCGTATATATCTTCTGTGAAGTGACGCGGATAGCTGATAATAGTCTCAAGCTGTACGAATGCAGTTCTACGCGGTAGAGATTGTTCGGTATTAGATTTGCGCTCCCAATGTTTAATACTGACGCTGACCAACGGTTGTAGCAACAAAGAAGGTTTAAACGACTGGATATACGAGAAAAATCACCCAGATGAAGCCAAATCTTCATGAACAGGTTACAGGAGGTACTATCAGATCGGTGGCGAGGATTTCATGAGTATTCTCTTCTTGACTGAGAGAATTTTCATATGACCCGCACCAGCTGTCCCCCTACACAGAAGCCAACGGCATTGATGAATAATTTGCTTTAGCGTATCAAGCTGCTCAGGGATCCGCTTGAGGCTCACGAACGCTCACGTTGCGTGATGGAGGAATCTCGCGAATAGTAGACTCATAGATAATAGCCAGGTATCACACAGTGCAGAGGTGCCAAATGGAATCAAATGAGGACTCTCTGCGCCCCTATTTCACTGGGAAACTATAAGCTTTGCACAGAGATACATCCACTCTAACCAGCGTAGGAAGTCGCTTCGAGCTCTGATGGCTACACAATATGCAGCTGCTTTGTCCATACTTATCATTCGTCTTTCAGTATCCCACAAGCATGTGCTCTGTAGTTATTAGCAGAGAATCATGTGGAGTTCTGTTGGATACGCGATTTTTGACTATGATGTCGGCGTCAATCTGCACGTGTGTCCAGTCCCTCAATAATTAGTGTCAGTCATAAGGACAGCTCATTCGCTTCAGTCCCTAGTGGAGCTGCGGGTTCATCATTTCAAGCTACCGATCAAGGATTACTATGTTTCCAGGCATAAATATATTCAGCGCTATCAAGACAGAGGAATTGCGAAACCGTCTGTTTAATATCGCCAAATTAGTACTTTCCTTAAACAAGATCTCCGAAAACTTCATCCAGCTCAATTACTCTAGCATCTCGAGGATCACAGTTTATGAGATTGTTCTGCTAGGAAACAAGGACTGACATTGGGTTCCACAATGAAACCTCTTGGACTATCCACTCTATCGCGACGACTCCAAGTCCATGATAGGTCGAATCTACGAATTCATGTAACGGGCATTTGTAGAATCAACACTGTCAAGGACTGGAGTCTCGTGAACATGTATTTTGACGTCAATGGTTACTACCAAATTAAGGAGCAATACAAGTTTTTTCAAGTATTTGGGGTGCGGAAGACAGTCAACTAACTGCTATCTTTGTGTCTCCCTACTACAGCGTAGTTTCTTTGAAGCGCTGAGATCATAGATCTTACAGTGCATATCGACGAATCAGTGCTCTTCTCTAGCTAGAACCTTCGGATCTTCTCCCTGATATGAATAGACACATACCTTTAGTAATGTTACTACTCCAGATCTCATAGTGTATATCGATGACTATGTGCTATTCTTAAGGTAGGACCTCCGGATCTCCTACTTGATATAATGAAACACATACCTTTGCTACTATAACTATTCCAGATCTTATGGTTCATATCAAGGTTTAGCTGCTCCTTCCTAGTCGGAATCTCCACATCGTGCTTTAGATTCCAGCTTCTCATTGTTCAAACATATCTTATTCAGAAAATTATCTGTTGGCAATGCGAATCTTTGACTGCTCAGTGCATTTTGTGTCTCATTTGCTTCCCTCCTCATCAACTATACGGCATATAGCCATCTGCCTAACCCAGTGCCTTTCTATGATACATTTTTCTAGCTGCTCTAGCAGCCTCCGAAACCATGCTGGAGGCATCTCGCTACAGCTTTCATCCTTTATAGAGTCTCAGATATCCCAGAGCCGCAGTGAGCTCTAGCTCTTCCTCCTCCTTTCTCTCAATCCAAGGCTGTAGCTGGTTAAACAGCTTCTCCGTCACGAACCCCAGACCCGGCCTGGTGAAGTGTAGTTTGTCGATGTGTATGAAGATCGGGCGGATCTCTGCTGCAAAATCTCTGTCCAATGTTCCATCTATATCTAGAATGGTGATCTAGGAGATTAGTGGTCTGTTAGAAGGTCCAACCTGCTTCAAGACTTGTTGGAGTTCCACGATGTTCTCGAAGACAAATTAACCTTTATAGAGGAAGGAGGAGGCTTCGTAGTGGATTTGATGACAAGTTTGTAGGAAGCCTGCCGCCATCCACTCTCTCATCGCTGTGCTGTTCTAGAGTCCATTTGAAGCTGAAGTCGCTTTTGTCTTAATATAGAGGCCTCTGAAGTTCTTAATCTTTCGAGATGAAGCTATGCGGCGGAATATTATTCGATGACGTGGAACTAGTGCATACTCGTAGATACGATTTCTCACTTCTCCTGGAAGTTTGAGAAAGGGGAATTGCTGGGATGGCTTGACAAGCTTTGTTTCAGGCTTGACCGTGAAGGGGATATCAAATCGCGTAAGAGTGTTCTCGACTTGGGACACTGACGACATTGTGTATCGATGTTTCTCCGTTGAAATGTCGCAGTTCTCCTTTCAGGGAGCTAGACAATAGACAGTCTGCTGTGTAATATGTGAAAATAGTTTCAAGACTTCGCTTGACAGTCTTGGGCACAATGAGGATCTGATAGTTGTGCTTGTAGAAACCAGCTCTCGGGTAAACAGAACGTGTAAGAGCTGCCTGAAGATCTTTGCTGCCGCAAATGGCCTGTTTACATTCACCAAGGGGCCCTGAGTGACCGACTTGCCGACATCCAATAGCTATTTAAGCAGAGTTTTTCTTCACTTCCTTCTTACACTCTTTGCTACATGCCAAAGACTCAACTTGCGTGCACATCTTCAGCTTTCAAAACCTACACTCCCTTTAAAGACCATTCATTGTCAATCATTCCAGATCTATCATATCCACGATGAGCTCTGGTTTCTTCCAAAACCTGACTATACGGCCCAAGGTTTCAGCTGTTGACGAAGACCCCTCTCTCTCCTCCGCCAGGCACATCACAGATCCTCACACTGGTACACCTCTCAACCCTCCAAGCACCAGTATCACCGCCAGTGCATCTACTGGCTACACTCACCCTCAAGGGAGCAAGGGAGCACAGCTTCAAGAAGCTCCCTACACCTCATACACAACAAGTAATCTCCTCGAGCTTGGCAATTTGGAGGTTAGAGCGGCCATCTGGGGCCATGTTTTGTCTCTCCCTCTGGACAAAACACTGATTCTACAACGTCACGTCAGGGATCTGGGCCGCCCCAGCACCGACCGAACCGCTTTGCTCCGAGTGTGCAAGGAGGTCTACGCAGAAGCAGTCCCACTTCTGTACGCCCAGTCCCTTGTCTTCTACTCCATCAACACCCTCCGATCGTGGGTAATCAAAGTCGACATCAACGTCGACCATCTCTCCTCCATTGTCCTTCGCCTGCAGACCCAACTGGGTCGGGGCCATTACACCATTTCCGGAGAGCTCAAGAGCGCCTTGGGCGTTTCTGGCCTCAGCAGAGCCGGCTTTCTTGGGTCCTTGGCGCTCGATGGCCAAACCCCAGCCCTCCTCGACAATCAGTTCCCTCAGTACCAGGAGGAGGGGACTGAACGAGCCGACATGAGGCTCGTTCATATTGTGCGGAGGAGGGGGGCGGCGGCAGAGTGGCCGTGTGTGTGGGACGTCGAAGTGAGGACTCTCGGCAGAGCCTTTCGGAGATTCAAGGAGCGCCAGGCTCGACAAGATGGTCCTACAGAGGCGTGGGCAGAGTATAGGAACTTCTTCGAAATCATGTAACATAGTTGATGGAAGCTCAATACATGATGACCACTGTAGTGTGGTACTACATTTTTTCGTTCAATGTGTGACTGATTGAAGATCTGAACAGTGACGCAATCAAAATTCGTGCCTCTGAATAATACTGTTGATACAGTCTCGTAGCGAAGAACTTAGAGTCGTATTAATTTCTTTCCACACGATACATTTTCAAGACCTTCAAGGACATGCAAACCACAGTTACACTACCGCAAAACATGATTCGATGTCAACAGTACTCTCTCATTACAACACCATGATAGATGATATAATGTATCAGCTATGTCAATGCTGCTTAAAAACATACTATAATCCCAATGGACTGCAGTTCTTAAACGTTGTGGGTCGTTAACACCCCACTTGAATCTGGTGATACGTTGTGTCTAAGCCGTTCAAAGGCTTCTAATTGCAGTTCCGAGTACAGTTTAAAATATTTCCACCTGATGTAGCCACCCCTATTCCTTATCCCCATTGGCGTTTTCGATTGTTCTTGACGAATTGTAAGTAGGCAGATCTCGCTCATGTCTGCATAAATCCGGATTTCAAGACTTCAGAGATACCGACCAAATAGTAAGCTTTTATAATATTTGATGGATTCACACCTTGAGTATATGTCATTAATAAATGAGATCTACTCCTGGGCTGCCAATATAGCTACAAACGTAAATGATGTCAATGCGTCGCAGGGGCTAATTAGACATATTGACCTGGTTATATTGCATAGTATAATAGCTCTCTGTTGTGCAAAATCGCGATTTTTACCTATCATACCCTTGAAAATTTGATACAGCGGGGTTAGTATAGCAATTCTGCCAACTTGATCGACCCAATCTACTCACTATTATTTCAAACGACTACAATTCTACTCTCATCGAGGGCCTCAAGGTCGTGTATCCAGAACAGCGTCGAGAAATATCACCAAGATCAAGGAACCGATTAATTCATTGCCATACGGCCGACTCAAAGTTTATATCCGCATTCTGGCCTCGATTTTTTATACACGGGCGATATATCATCGATACTATCTGGTCTCGGGATGTGGTATATCTACTCTCAGTCTGAAGAATTGCGATTCTGTTCTCCGGGTATTGTGTGAAGGACGTGATTGACGTGGCGGTAAGCAACAGCACTGTCTAAAACCTCACTTTCGTAATCTCTCTCTGTGTCCGCCAACACAGTGGATCGATGAGTTCTATGACTTCATTTTAACTCTTTCCGTAGATTATGAATCGGGAGCTTCAATGAACACTCAATGTTATCGAATGCGAGAACTTCCATCGCCTGATCTTCCGCGTCATACCTTACCTCCACAATCAGCGTCGATAAACAACTTAGGTTCTCGGAGTCCTACGGTAACGGAAACAAAAGAAGAACAAGAGAAGAAGATACAAGAGATACAAGAGATACAAGAGATACAAGAGATACAAAATCGTAGCAAGAGCTAGAGGTAGGAGGGGACTATGTAGCAGGATTGGATGATATGAGCGTGCCTTCCGCGTCGATCGACCATAAGAAAGGGTTGTAGATAACCTCCAATCCTTCCTTATCCACCATATAAACCAAACATTTCTTACAAGACTCTCGTCTGGCGACGTGCACCGGAGAATAAAGGGGCTGGGTTGACGTCGAACCAAGTCCTTGTGCTTTGGACGGATTGTGTCTCCAAAGTCCTATCGATGTAGTCCACGGAAAACGATAACGTATACCCAGCTAAACGCATCAAAGTGAGTCGTGAATCACAGTCCTACAGTCTACCTACAGTCTATCTATACAAATCGATACACATCATGACAGTAAACCTGAAAAACAGATTTCCCAAAGACTTTCTGTCAACAATAGTGCTTTGAATCCTCCACTTCTTCCATTGCTCTTCTACTGCATGAATGAAAATCACAATCGATACCACATTCGGAATCTCCATTTAACGCCTGATTCATGCAGGCCACTCACTATCCATCAATCCGTCACAGGCATATCGTCCGTATACAGAAATGATCGCTAGCGCTTGATATTTCGGTGCAACGGAAGCTTATGAGAGAGAGCTAGCTTCCGTCAAATCAGGCCTGGAGGAGGTCTAGACGGTGTCAGAACCTCGACACTGTACTGTACAGTAATTAGCACCGACGCGACAGCAGCACCCGTAGACTTAGCCATGAAGATTCATGGTTTGCTAGGATAGATCCCCCTAGCCATCCATCCGCGAGAGCTGTGGAGACGAGCAACCTTGGGATTAAACCTCCGAACACTCTAGACGTTATGCATGCTATGCTGCACAAAATTGCAATCAGGTACATACTCAGCTGTACTAGGAGATATACTGTATCCTTCGGGATGTTTAGCCCACGTGGTTCGGGGGTCTTTGGGGGGGGGACGTTGAGACGTCTTGAGTAAAGATTACAATACACGCACCCAACTTCGCTGTTTAAGAGCTAGGCAGCTCGGAACGTACATCCCGAAGTAGCCCCCCTCCCCTCCCCCTTTGCGAGAGATATGCTTAAGTGTCGAGCTCATGCGCCATGCATGCTAAGATTCTATATGCAAGGTCGATCAGTTTGAGTCGGACGTAGTTATTCCCCCCTAAATTGCCAGAAAGAGCTTGGAGACAGGCACATGCAAAATACGAAAGATAATACTGCGCGTCTGATGATTGGTGGGAAGGGGCTTCATATTTCTGTTTTGGGCAGGATTGCTTAGAGAAGTGGCTTGGAGTGTGACCAATGGTGAGGAAGGAACCCTTGGACGTTCCTCGGCTTAAAATCACGACGAAGGCACTAGACGTTGTGACGAGGCCTTCAGTGGGACCGGTCGGGTTGGGATAGCTTCAGATATTGGTGACCATGGCTGGGACGAACACCACTAGCTGGTTGTCGAGTAAACGCTTTATATACTAGGGCTCTGTCAATATGTGGGCCTAGATGACCGCTCTGCCCACCTGGTCATTCGTACCCCGGAGTCCCTTGTAGCTCCATAACGGATATTTATTGACATGAATAAGAGCTGCCCGGGCTGTAGTCCGGCGTCACCAAGTGCATGTCTCCAGCTTGCCGGGTTGCAGATGCCTCTGAGACTGACGTCCACTTGTTTGACTTATGCGGACAGCTGAATCTTAGCTAGAGCATCGCCTGCTACTGTCGGACTTGATGCCCAACTCGAAATATGATTGGGTATAAATGTTAAGTAAGGCCCAAAAGGCAGGGGACTACAAACATGGTCTATAAATGCTCTCAGGATTTCAATGCTGATATGCCCTGAAAAGAGGTGCCAAAACGAATAGAGTGGCTATACACATCCTAGGAGAAACATTGAAATGTATAGACACATAGAGCTCCAACAGAGAAAGAATTTCAAAGGGTATTTGATCGCTTTTCGCAAACGCCGGGCAATCCTTGGCCCAAATACAAACATCTTGGTATAATTTCCATTCAAATAAAAACGCCTACTTGCCTTTTGTGAATGCCCAGAATGATCCATTATACTCTATCCGCTCCTCATATCTTGACATCATGTAAAGGATCCGCATTTTATAATTCAGTGACTACGAGTCTCGGTGAGCCGAGTACGGCGGCTGGTAGAAGATCATGGCAGGCCACTGTGTTTGTGAGTCCATAGCTGGCACTCCTGTATGTATCGCAGTCGTCGGAGGCCCGGAGTGCATCGGCCCTGGTCCAGGAGCTGTAGAGCTTCTTCTGTTACCCCCGAGAGCCATTAATGCGTTCGCGGATGTCAGATTTGGATGTTGCTGTGGTGCAGAGGTAACAGCGATGCCGTATCCCGGACCCGAGTGATGAGACGGATGATGCTGGGCGTGGTCATTGAGATTGTTGACAACGTGTTGACGTGTCCACTCTTGCCAGGCAGCGGTAAAGTGGTTTTCGCGATCGGGAGCAGGATGCTGCATCATGACCGGTGCGTGAACGCTATACATGGCATGATGATGAGGTGCCTGCGCTTGTGTTGAAGCCTGGAGTGCCTGAAGGACACGCTCGTCGTCCGTCAGACTGGTTCTGTCTGTTACCGTGGCAGAAAAAGAAACCGGAGCAGAATGAGCTGGACTATGGTAGCCTTGTGAGTGCTGCTGTGTGTAATGAGATGGTTGGTAATGACCAGCTTGATGAGGAGAACCCCCGAGATACTGCTGTCTCGACTTTGCTTCGACATCCGTTCGTGTTGGAGGATAGTGATCTTGATAGACTATCTCCGGAGTCCGATCAGCGGAGGTTATTTGGCCAACAGACTGATCGACTGCTGCATTGGCTGATGTCTGGACAACACGAGCACTGATGGCAGCCATGCTAGGGTCGATGATCTTTTGAACTGCTGAAGGCAGTCGATCACCCGTACCTGAAACGTGTGAGACAAATGGTGCAAATTATCAAAATGAATGTTGGTCTTACCATATATCTCACCAATAGCCTCCAATACCTGAATCCAAACGTCCATATCGGCTTGCAGGTCTGTGACCTCCTGAGATGTGACTGTTTTTTTGTGTTGTGTATATATGTACAACGTAGTGAAAATTGCTGCAAGATATACTATGACGTTCACCCATGGTATATCCAAGCTCTTGTACTGCCGAAGCTCATCGACAACATGGACAAGATCTCTTGCTGCTTGCAAGCAAGCAGACATATTGTACTCGGCAAAATCTGGATTGGTAGAGGTGCATACTGCAGGATGGTGGAGGAGCAGCTTGACTTCCTGTTCCCAGCACAATGTATAGCGTGCGAATATGTAATGCTCACCCCCGTCGACGTCGGCGGCAAACTCCTTGGGCATACTTTCACGCCATTTAGCAAGTTCTGTTTCGATGTTTCTGACCGTTCTCTCGTAAGTCTGCGGGCTCTGACGGATTGAGTAGATTGTGCTATACATCTTGTGGACGACGTTAGCAAGTCCTGGCGTGCGCAGTCCGATCTGGAAAGAGCAGTCGCTGAACTTCTCCAGAGGTTTGCCGTCACCTTCATCGGTGTCGTTTAGTGGAAGAGGGAACTCGACATCGATGTCTTCCGGGCGGAGAGGCATCGGCCGACCAAGTCTGCCACTTAAGCCTATGAGAAGCGCAAAAAGTGCCCAGAAGACACGCTTTCGTAGCTCGACCATCTGTTGACTCATTTGAGTCGATTCTACCCACGACTTTGTTGAACGATGTAAGCCAAGCTCGATCGCTACGGTAAACGCGATACTCGTGACTAGCCATGCTGCTCCAGGTTTAGGGAGGTTGCGCATATGGATAGACAATAACGCCAGTGCTTGAACATCCTCTAAAGTATGACTGAGAAGGAGATCCGGGAAATGACTGATGGCAAACAGATAGTGTTTATGAGCTTCTCCCAGAAGGTCGGGTTGTGTATTTCGTGTCGATATCTGGTATTTGATCATGGCAAGAATCATGTGAATGATGGCAGTCTGTGCCGCAGTAGGTTGGAATGAACTGTCATTGTATACTTTCCACACCTAGCATTCGTGAGCCTATTGTAATAAAGAATGGTCCGTCAAGACTTACGAGGTTCATAATGGCAGGCTTATGGAATACAGGCATATAAGGATGTAGTGAACGGAAGTACCATGTCATGAATTGACGCAGCTCCTTTTCTTCTGGAAAGTTTAATTTGTCAACATGTGCTCGACCGAGGGCAACTCGTAGGAAAGTCTGGTACGAAGTCGGTGAAGCCTCCTCATCTTCGTCTTGTGGTACGAAGTCTGTCAGATTGAGCTCAACTCCGAATATAGATAAGGAGGTGCCTTTGATAGGGCTAAGTACAGAATCTGTTGACGATATGCCCAGATAGTTATCCCCATAGCATCCTGTTCTGAATGTGGGTAAACCACCTGAGGCTAGGCCATCTGGTTGAGATGTCTTAGTTCCTTCGGAACTTGGGTCCTCGTACGAATATGATGGTGTGAGATGTCGAGTCGCTTGGTCTCCTACATTGCCAGTGCGATCTGGGTGTGCCCACGAAACATGCTGTGTCTGCGCCGATGGTTCAACGTATGCAGGGAAGGGCTGAAGCGGCTTGACATCAGCTCCTGTGTCCCTCAGCTGAGATTGAAGGTCGGCGATTATACGCTTCAGATAGTCGTTTTCTGCTTCGAGATGTTCAGTATGGCCTCGAGTAGTCGCTCGGCCGGTGATGCGATCTGTAGTTTTACACGGCGTGTTGTTTTGCGCACAAGGCGAGCAGGCACCAGGTCTGCCGTCACATCGTATCTTGCGTACCTAAATGAAGGATATGAATCAGTCGCGTGTCGTGTAAGGTGGTACTGTGGTAGCCGTGTGACGTGAGTCTGTGATACATACCTTGCAACGGTCGCAGGCTTGCCCAGTCCGTGTGGAACTGGACAACTTCTTTTTGACCGAATTGGAGGAGTCCTGGGGGTGAGAGTCCGGGGAGTGTTCAATTTTGAGGCTCTTTTGAGGAGAGGTAGGGCTTTCATCCCCCTGCGAGCGCTTTGGAGCCATATCCTAGTGTAGATGGAAAGTTCCGTGATCACACCTCAGTTTGCCGAGAGAGGCACCGCTTCGGGCTTCCCGTGAGCTTGAAAGCCTCAATCGAAATGGCGTTACATTGAGGGCTCAGTACGAGCACGATCTTGTTCCTGTGAGAGTCGAAGGGTGTATTTGAGAAAAGGCGTACAGCAGAGCTGGAGAACTTGAAGCCCGGCCATGAGGATGGGCGACCAGAGATGGAGCGAGAAGAGGGCAAGTAATATTTCGTAGCTTTTCTTCGGGGGGAGGGAGGGGGGGTGTATAATGGGTGAGTAGTTTTGGTTTAGGGGAGGTTAAGTTAGGTAGTAGGGTAGAAGAGAATTCGGTAGGCCGCTGCGCCCGGCTTTGAGATGGGGGGAGTTCTTTAGCTGCAGGTCCAGCGGCCATCGTTCACGCCCACAAACGTTACCGAGCCAGTCTAGCTTTGCACCTCAAATGCACCCCGGACTCTCCGAACACGTGCATTGTCGTCGTTCTGCTCAAGGCTCGACCGATCGACCATTCCCGCTCCGCAGATCTACCTTCTCGTACCACAGCCTCCGAAAGAAAACCTCACCTCAATCAGTCTGCAGGTGAAACATCCTGGACAAGGGACAAGGGACAAGGGACCAGGGAACTAGGGATAAAAAGAAAGGCTCTGGCGAGTCTGCAAGCCCAATACGCCCCCAGAACGTGGCACCCGTCCCACTAACGTCATATTTTCTCTGATCCAGCTTTTGTGCCTTGGTGGCAGACCGCAGATCGACTTGTATCAAGTCTCAGCCTCATCTCGCTTAGACCAAACCATTCGGGTTACAAACCTCAGACAAGCAGACAATGATGGCGCCTATCGCGGTTGAGACGTTGCACCTTTCACATCTGCCTGAGCAGCCAGTCTACGTTGCGCTGTTCACAGGCGTCACGAATGCATCCCAACTATTGGACAGAGTGCAGGCCGCTGGTAGAGACGAATTCAATGTACAAGAAAGGGCGGACCTTGAGTACGCTTTCCTAGACGCCGCTTCAGTATGTTGACCTAATATGTGCATTATTCATCGATACGCCAACTTGTACCCGACACAAGTGCGGATCACCATATCAGGATACTGAGCTGATGGCCACTCCTGAGCAGATACTCTCTACTACACATCTTCTATCTGCAGTTTTTCGAGCGCTAAATGATCAGAGTAAGAATCGTCTGAAAAGCAAAAACATTCACTCCGAAATCGTTTTCTGTCTGAGTCCTAACAACAACGTAAGCTTGTGATTTCATGTTCTGTGCCTGGAGACTCATCGACTTCCCACTCTTACACAACACTGCAGATCGGCGAAAGCTTCCGGCGTTTTGGTGTCGCCAAATCCACGACAAATCTGCTTGTGGTTAAGGTACCGGATCATGATTCGACAGTGACTGCACAATCGATTGCTGAGCATCTCGACACGCGTATTGACATCAAAGGCAGTTCAGTTGCGTTCTCAAACGAAACCTTGGCCGCATGCTCTCATATCGATAATATCAAGAAGATTTATAAAATTACTGATGACAGCCCCACCCAGCAGGCCAAGAGGAAGAGAAATGATAAGCTTCACGTGAATGGGGACTCGTCCAGCGACGCTCCAAAGATCGAAAATTTACAAAATATCGAGAGCATTATCTTAGGCACTATGGCGCTCAGAGGTTCTTAAGCACGTTAGCCATGCACACCTGCATTGAGATTCCAGGCTACAAGAGCGTCTAGGCGCAGTGGTAACAACGTCCAATACTTCACTGTTACATCCACTATTCTACATATTGAACTCCCCAGTCTATCGATGAGCGGCTGCAATGCAAATCCAATTCTACTTGTAGTAATATTCGGGCTTGACGTAATCAGAAAATGTCTTTGGTTCCTCATAGCCATGGTGGTCGTCATCTGCGCAGATAGTCTTAGTAACGAAGTACATAGCAATGAAGATTTTGACTTACGACCGTGTTCGTTGTCGTGCGGGTCATCTGGAGGGCCAACATATGCCATCTTGTATACAGATCCGCATTCAGGGCATCGGGCAATGGGCCTTTTGCGGGTCATCTATGGGATTTTAGCATCACGGTCTTCCTTGTAGAGCACATTCTCATACCAGTTGCCAAAGCACATTATGCGAGCCGGCCGGAAATCCTGTACATCCGGCGTATTGCTCCTCTCCAGCGGATCTGACCATAATAGGGTTTTCCATCGTTCCTACCATTCAGATTAGTATCCTATGAGGCAAATATGAACCATATACCACGGAGACTTCAGCGGCTAGATATGTGTGGTAGAGAGGCTGTAGATTCAAGGATGCGCACCTAACCGCGAAGCGTCCAGAGGCTTCATGTCGAAGATATCGACACCCTGCATCTTTCCGATAAGCTCCAAGCGTTCGAGACCGGTAGCTTGTTCTGCATCAGTGGGAACGGTACCAGGCGCGGCACCGGGGGGAAGGAGGTCTTCCATCGTTCTGATCTCTGCAGGCCTCGTCAGTGCTGGCCCATGGGCTGTGTACAGGTATGGTATTTACCCTCAAGCTTCTTGGTGCCTTCCGGGAGGGTAGGTGGCTTGATGTCCATGGAGACCTCTATATTGATATCGCGTCAGTCCTCATATCCTCTGACCCCAACGTCGGGCTTCTAGAAACGTACTGCGAGCAATGGAGACTGCAAAAGTCCGCTTGACAGGAGCACGCACAATGGCGCTGCGCGCCAAGGCGACGGTAGATCGCTGAAGGAACATATCGAATGTCAATTGGCGACGGAGTGGAGAGGCGTGAGGTTTGAGACGTGGTCGACAGCTTGCCTAGGGGAGGTGAGGTCGAGGAGCTCCGCAAATTCCTCGGTCTACAAAAGGCTTGGCGTGTTCTACTTTCCAACCTCAACCTTTAATCTGCCCTGATATTTCTAGCGTCGTGATATCATATTCCACACAAACGTCAATTCACATCATAAATTCTCAACTATTCAATCATGAGCTTTGCGTCCATACGCATTTTCCAAGACCAGGATACAGCAACTTCACGCACTACGCAGGACCAATCAGGAGCTCCTTAGATCCAGCTGAGTCATCTGCCCTAGCCAAACTTGACCAGGTTATCGATGGTGATATTGTATGCCACGCACGCAGGACAGAAGGCACAGATTGGTATTCCATGGTCGTGAGATCTTCACAATACATGCATCAGTACAAATGTAAGATTCCCTACTAAGTAAGTTGCATGCCGCTTGCACCTGAGAGCGTTAAGAGACAATGCTGCACCGAGAGACGTTAAACAGCATGAGAACCAAGGAGATAGTCGCGACTATAGTTGAGCGAACTCAGCGATGAGAAAACAAGAAGATGTATTGCAAAATCTTATGAAGGCGACAGCACTCATATACACGAGGTACATGTTTAAGAGATGCTAAGATAGATCATTGCATGGTACACTAATTTATGCACAAAATTGTGGTCAGCAGTAGTAATATGAAGATGTATTAAGCTACCAGCAAGTATACATGTTTACCAGCATCAGGACTCCCAATCGCTATCTCTTCGTTAGTCGTATCCTTTCCAAAAAGTTCCTCCTACTCGCCGACATTCGACAAATTTGCTGTGATAATTATCTGGAGTGCTGCCACTACGACAAGCACGCTAACAATTCAGACACAATCTTTATCATCTGTGAATCAATCGCCTTCTGATAACATGGTCAGAGTCGTATTCATCCAGTATGACTACAATCTTGACTAAGACCTTCATAGCGACGTCCGAGCGCGAACAAAAAGTCCGGAAAAGTATTTATAGACGTCCAAGCTTGGATTTAGACAGGTTCCTTGATTAGTGAACTAGTCCAGTTCGGCCTGCCAGTGCCGACAACCCCCTTAGCCGTCAAACCATTCACAATAACCGTAATATAACGTCAGCAGCATCAAGACGCAACATACAAAGAATATGACCGTTTCCAACTCACATCTAGTATGAATATGACGTAAGCGCTCCGGAGAGTGCTACTGCATAGGGAAGCTATGCTCACTCGCGTGAGTACCATGCAAGTCGATGCACTTTCTGCAAGAGACATAACATTGGTGGCTTATCCTAACACTGTTTGGGCTTCTGAGGCCGAGATGCTGATACATAGTCGGGCAGCAATACCACAGAGCCATAAGTGCCGGTGCCAGGCGGTGCGGCGCCACCGGACCGATACGCACAATCTTGCAACGTAGTCTCTCTTGCTATAATTAAATTCGATCGCCTCGATTACTTCCGATGGCTAGAATCATTCACACTCGGCCGCAGTGTAGCCAGTATGAACGTCCGTTTCCAAAGAACAGAACAGAAGACTACACGACATGAACACATAACCTTAATCGCCAGCAAGCGCTTTTTCGAATGCACCGGAAATCCCAATCGACATGTCCACGGAGGTACTTTGACCTGGCCCGGGACAGATCTTGGTAACGCTCACTCCACGTGGGCTTTAGCGTCAGATTAACCTTCGGTGGACGGATCGCCACAGTCGGAACGCGCCTGTTCACAACCACAGTACCAGGTGTCGCAGCGTCATACAAGTCGAACCGTCCGAACTTTATGCTCATCGCTTAGCACGAGCGATCGACTGTCATGACCTATCGTTTCATCGCTAGATCTAATTGTGCGTTCCGTTGTTTCATGCTTCTTCGGCAGGCAACACGGCATATTGTAGTACTGATACATGTAGTGAATCCTCGTTCTCGTTTCCGCGAGAAGGTATAGAGGCTCCCCCTTGGTTGGCTCTTACATGGTAGCCTCGAGAGATCCGCCGGCTTAGTGTCCCCCCTTCAGGAGAACTCGCAAAAAGTGACTTTGGGACTACAGTCTCAGCAGTAACCGGCTGCATGATACGAGCTTATGCGACGCAGCCCGTGAATTCTCCGAAGAATACGATGGGAGATTCTTGACTAGTCGACGTGCGGAATATCTAATTAGATTGAGGGTGGGATGGAAAGCCGGCCCAGCTCATTGGCGAGATCGGTGCTTGACAGACGTCGGTCGCTGTCTGGGGAGTAGAATGAGCAAGGAGGGACGGTGCGTGGCTGTCTGTTCTGGACAGTGGAAAGAGTTTGAGGTGTAGAGATGGATTGTAGGAGGGACAGGAGGGGTATCATGGTAGGTTCGGTCTACGTGATATGAAATCCAGAGTTTTGGGTTATCATCATCTACCTGAACTTCTCTGAACATCTGTCTTGAAAGTGCTGTTATGCTCAAGTATCCGGGTGATTGAGACCTTCCAGCTATGATCTCAATAGCCTATCTAGGGACTCACAATCCAGGCGGTGAAGCAGCGTCACCCGAGGAACGACTTGGAGCTATGTGTCAAAAGTGCAAGGTGAGAATCTCCCGAAGTGGTAGTTTCCAAGGGGTTATTGGGTCGTGCAGCGAAATATATCGAAGATATACAGAAAACAGAGAACTCCAAGATCATGACCCTCAGATAGCCTAACCATGCGCAGAAGATCCGGATACAGCTCGTGTCTCTATACATCTGAACAGTAATAGTAACAGGTGTTTTGTCAGTCAAGTCCTCGTTGCTATATGTTCAGAGCCGAAAACTCGTGATTACATCAAATAGGTCCTCGAAGTCTCCAAACGTGCCCCTTGCCAGAGTCCGGAATAAGGTAAAGACGTCAAGAATGCTATGCTGATACGAGTTTCTTGTAGTGTTCTTTATGTAGTCGTTTATGATTTGATAAGGCTTCAATCGGTACAAAGTGTCCATAGTAGTGCAAGTAATGAGATTCCAGAGTCATGATAGCTGGAGTCTACGTTCCGACGCACTTGTCTTCTTTTCGGGTGTAGACGCATCTAGATTGGGCGTCGCACGCCATGCTCGTACTTCTCGGTAACAAGTCTGACCCTGTAGAGATCAATCCATGAAAAACTCCATTGCCATTGAATGCCCATAGTCCTTTCTGATATTGGTATTCCGCTCTCACGTCGGACTCATCTAGCCTTCCTCCCCCTCCCCCTCTTCGGCCGCACCTCCTCCACCACTTTCTCCTCCACTTGTTCCACCTCTTCCTCCTGTCCCTCCACATCCCCTTCTTGCTCCTCTTCCCGTTGTTCATCCTCATCCATACCCCCCTGTCCCTCTGCCCCATCCACATCCATCTGATCACCCCCAGCATCCCCATCCCCATCCTCCTCATCCCCACCCATCTCCGTATTCTCCCCACCAGCAGCAACCCAGCCCTCCCCCTCACCATCCCCACCAGCACCCTTCTTCACAGCCCCATGCAACCCATCAAGCGTCGCCTGACCATTCGCACGCGCCAGCTTCGCCGCCGCCCTCCTCGCCTCCTTGACCTTCCGCACCGTCGTCGTCCTGGGCACCACATCAGCCAAGAAATTCAGATTATCGATGCGGGACACCGCGTTCGCTACGTCGCGGTAGTGGATCTGGCGGCGCTGTTTGCGCTCCGTCTTCACGACGGTGTGGGTCTGCTCGACGAGGTGGTGGATGAACATCTCGGCGGCGATGGTCAGGATGAAGGCGGCGTTGTTGGAGCATGACGCGATGTCTTCGTCGGCGGAGAGGATTTTCTTGACGCGTGCGACTGGAGTGAGGGGGTTAGTTGCTGGGCTAGTGATTTGGGGGAGTGAGGGGAGCGTACGTGGGAGGTTTGCTGTGCCGGTTGCGACGGCAGAAGGCGTGATTGGGGTGTTGTTGTATGGCATTGTGGCGATGAAGGGTGTCCAAAAAGGGGGTTAGAAGGTGGAAGTCTGAAGTGAAAGGTAGACAGACGTGGTTTCAATGAGAAATGTGTGGCATGCAGGCGTCCTTCGACATGAGACGCGAGGTGAAAGCGAGACGCGTCGAGTGGGGCGCGCTAACGTGGGTGAGTGTAAAGTGGTTTTTGCTCTCACTGCACTGCTGCACACTCACAATACCAGACCAGCGAACAAAATAATATCACATGCACCAGGCAAAGCCAGATGAGTACAGCATATTTCTCCCAGGTCTAATGTATCAACAATTTGAAGAACTTTGGTATGGCAAAATACACTAAGACTATACAAAACACCAATGAATCGTCACCTGCATGCTAATCAAAACAAATCGGGTATCACACTCTCACCACCTAAAAGGAACCTGCAGCAGCAGTCGCTGTATAAGCCGGAGGTAGCTGCTGCTCACTCCCAACCTTCTCGAATATCGCCTGTCTGGCGAGCTGCAGATCCCTCCTGGCGCTGCCCAGTCTCTGCGCAAGCCCATCTAATTCTCCCTTCTGTCTCCTCTCCTCAGCCTTGACTTGGTCCGCACGCTGCATCAGCGTCCTGGCAACATTGTTGAGTTGCGCCGCAGAGTCCTTGATCTTGTCGTGGAAAGCCATGTCAGAGAAGATATTGTCGAAGAGCACATCGCTCATCATATTGCCCTGGGCAATGCTGACGGGCCCGATAGGCTGGAGCTCAGGATACATCCGTCGCGCCTGGTCGACTGCGCTCTGCAACTGGGATGCCTCGGATTGGGCTTTGCTGAGGGCGTCGCGCTCCGCCATGTCGGCCATCATTCCGCCGCCAAACATGTCTAGGCGCGAGGCATCAAGAGCATCCTCGATGTGTGCCTTTGCTCGCATGCAACGTTTGTTAGCGTCGGAGAGGCAATGCGAAGCCTGCACGATAGCCTGGTAGTGCTGTTCGGCCGTGTTGAATGCTTCACGAGCCTGCGAGTAGGGCCATTCTTTCTGGTCTTCTTCGGGGAAAGCAGGCGTGGGACCGGCAAAGATCATGTGATAGAGGTTGTCGAGTTCCTGCTGTGCTGCGGCATTTGCGTTTGCGTCGCGCTGGTATTGGTCTTTCACTGGACGAGCCTCGCCCAGTGCTGACTCGATGCTTTCGAGGGAGTCTTTGCTTTGGCGTTCGGCCTGGAGCGCTTCGTAGTATTCCTTTTCTTCCTTTTCAGTCTTGCTGGCGAACTTTTCTTTGCCCTTGCTGCCTCCCATCTTGTGCATGAAGCGTTTCATGGTGGAATCGCGGTACTTTCCGAACTCGCCCTTTTCGATTCTGGTCTTCCATTGGTAGTGCTGGTAGTCTTTCTTGGTCTTTTCGAGCTGGCTTTCTAGATCTTTGATGTAGAGGGCCTGCTGCTTGAGGGATGCGGGTGCATAGTCTGTCTTGGAAAGAGTCGCGAGAAGTTCCTCGTTCTTGGGGCCAAAGTTGGCAATCTGGTTCTTGATGTCTGACATGATGGAATTGTTGAAGTATGGATGGTGTTTACTGCGCGATGGTGCGGTTGTGCAGGAGCATTCTTGTGTATGGTGAGACCTTATACTTATACTCACACTTGTCGACCATGCGAGTCCATATCCCAGGCACAGCACGAGGCTGTGTGGCGTCAATGAGGTGGGCCAAGAGCAAGCGTCAGCATGCCAAGCATATTTTCGAACGTGTAACGACATAGTAGAACATCATCTTCTCTTTCGAGCATGACGGGAGGCCAGAGACTTGTTCCTTCGCCCCCATTTCTAGACGAATGTATGGAGCAGTTCGGTTGGTTTCTGGTTCGCTGATTCCAAGCGCAGTTAGCTTCAGGTAAATCTCCATTCACAGCACACAGCCACGGATTTTCATGGCCATGTGTCGAATGGGAAAGTGATGAGCCAACGAAGAAAGATGATCTTACTTATTTGACGGAGCGGTTGGCAAGAAGAGTACATGCATATACAGATGTTGTCAGTTTAGGCAGTGCTGCGCCATACTGTGGCTTGACCCTCCATACAGGAATGACATCATTTGGACATGCCATCCCCGCAATTCACTTTTGTCTTCTTCCGGTAGTCCATGCGAGCAAGGGTTTTCAAGAATTCATTAGTCCTCAAGGATCTTTGGTAAGCAAGGGAATGATGTAAACAGACGTCTGACAGCGAAAACACTTGCTAGTCTCAGCTTCTAGAGCAACACGTCGCCATGCGATCATAACCATACTAAAGACTATCTATGCGCATATGTACTGCGGTGTCTGCACCGATTGTTTCATCCTACCTCAACGTTACACAAAACCAGGGACCTCGGCAAGAACTAACATGTTGACAAACATGTAATTAGCAGTCTCTCTCATTGGTTCAAGTATATATAATTAGCACCGATCTAGATCCAAAGGAGTCATTCAAGCGAGATAATTTACCCTTCGGAACCGACTTCCGAACTCTGTTTCTCCTCGACACTTCAATAACATCTCCATAACCGTTTCACATCGCATTCAACGCATCTCTACTTCTTCATCTGCCCTCTAAACACTATGCAGCAGGTACGCGCGCGTATGCGATGTGACACAAGGCGATGAAAAGAAAGCAGCACGTCCTGCGAGCAGCCTATCAGGAGTCTTACTGTGCCGCCGCCCCTTGGACCACCCATCCCATTCCATCACCCGGAACAGGACGTTAGCTCGAAACTACATAATTACGCCCCCCAAAATCCCCGTTAGATTCTTATGGTCAATCCATAGTAAAACTTTCTTAGCTAGCTACATCCCATTGGAGATGCTTGCGCCGCACTCCTCCTTTATAAAGCTGTAATTTCTCTCTGCTTGCTTGGTTAAGGCATAACGTGCATGGTTCTAGGTACACATTCGTTTCGAAAGACACTTACTTTTCATTCATTGCTGTGATATATATTTAGCTGTGTCACTTTCTCGTTATATCGTGCTGTTAACCTGCGGGACCCCCGGTCGTGGGAGGGCACTTCTCTCGTCCACGTCTCTTTGTTTTTTTGACGATACAGATCGGTATCCCGGACGCGTTGGTCTCTGAAGACTGTGTATAAGCAAAAACCTCAACTGTTACCATTGCTGTCACCGAGATGAAGTTCCCAGGCTGCTACAACAACAACAACAACAAGCAGCGCGTCCTCGGACTCGCGCTCGTCCTAACAACCTGCACACAAGCCATAGACCTCGACGTAAACGACGCAGGTAAGTAACAAACTACCTATCAACCATCCACTAACACACCCAACAGCATCCATCAAAGCCACCACCCGCACCATCGCCCAAACCCTCACAAGCTACTACACCAGCCCAGACAACGAAAACCGCGACATCCCCGGCCTCCTCCCGGACAAATACTACTGGTACGAAGCCGGCGCCCTCTTCAACAGCCTAATCACATACTGGCACTACACCAGCGACACCCAGTACAACACCCTCACCCGCCTCGCCCTGCGCCATCAATCCGGCGACAAGGAAAACTTCATGCCCCTCAACCAGACCAACACCATCGCCAACGACGACCAGGCATACTGGGCCCACGCCGCCATGACCGCCGCCGAAACACGCTTTCCCACCCACGACGATGACAACAACAACGACGACGACAGCGATCCCTCCTGGCTCGACCTCGCACGCGCCGCATTCGACACCCAGACCGCACGCTGGGACAACACCACCTGCGACGGCGGCCTGCGCTGGCAAATCTACACGTTTGGCGCGGGGTACAACTACAAGAACAGTGCGTCGAACGGGGCGTTTTTCGCGCTTGCGGCGCGGCTGGCGCGCTATGCGGGCGCCAACGACGAGACGTATGCGCGCTGGGCGGACGCGGCGTGGGAGTGGTCGACGCGGGTTGGGCTTGTGGTGGAGGAGGATGAAGAAGGGGATGGGAACGGGAATGGGAATGGGACGTATGTGTATGATGGGGCGAGCGCGGTGGAGGATTGCGGGTCGGTGAATCGGTTGCAGTGGACGGCGTATGCGGGGTGGTATGTTTTGGGTGCGGCGTATATGTATAATCGCGTATGTCCTTCTCCTCCTTTTTCTCGCCCTATCCCCTTTCTCCCCTCCCATATCCCATATCCCCTCCCATATCCCCTATCCCCTACCCCAAACCCCCAAACCTAACCCCACCCCACAGACAAACCACCCAACATGGCGCACCCGCCTCCAATCCCTCACAACCGGCCTCTCAATCTTCTACCCCGACAACGACACCAACCCCAACGAACCCAACGAACCCACCAACCAAATCCTCACCGAACCCGCCTGCGAACCCCAAAACACCTGCACCACGGACCAGAAATCCTATAAGGCATCCCTCGCCCACACCCTCGGCACCACCCTCCAGCTCGCACCCTTTCTCGAATCCGCGCTTCTGCCGCGCATGCGTGCTTCTGCCGTCGCGGCGGCGCGGACGTGTGTTCGTGGGGAGGAGGAGGAGGAGGAGGAGGAGGCGCGCGAGTGTGGGTTTGTGTGGACTGCTAGTAGTGGGAACGAGACGTATGGGGTTGGGGAGCAGATGGGGGCGTTGAATGCTGTGCAGAGTTTGTTGGCTTTGGGGAGTGCGGGGCCGGGGGTTGGGGGGGAGGGGGACGGGGAGGGGGACGGGGAGGGAGGTGATAACAACAACGACAACAACAATGACGGGGGAGATAATAACAACGATGGTGATGGACAGGGCGGCGACGACGGAGGGAATAACGCAGGGAATGGGACTGACAATACGCCTGGCACTGGTATGGCTGCGAGGAACGGGTCGGGCGGCGTGTGGGCTACGGTTGTGCTCAGTGTGCTTCTTGCCACCGTGTGTACGGCGATGTACTTGTAACTGACGATGACGATGACGTAGGCTGAATTGAAACATGTACATTCCTGGCGTGGAGTTGAGGAATTCTGTCTGGTTGTTTGTTCGGCCTGTGTGTGTGTGTACCTTATATATGTCGCAGTGTGCGATGCTCGTGGTCTGTAGCTTCCAAGCAAGCCTGCCACTGCAGCCAGGTCAGTCTGACTTCTCTCACTCAATGGTGTCCGATCACTTACGTAAGAAGAACAGCGGTGGAATGAGACACGTTGGATGCATATCAAACGGCTCGCCAGAAAGCTCCATCTTGCATTCATCCAATTATTAGTGCTATGGGTATCTAGTATTCAAAGACTTGCCACCGGACTTCTCTGTGTCCCGCAGGACTCAATATAGCCGCAACGTCGAATTATAAAAGGAAAGAAACACTCCACTGTTGTCACCATTCAATTCAGTCCATTCCTCCATGCTTTTTGCCTGCCAACGCCGTCATTGCGCCCCAAAAAAACTCCGTGCATCAAAAAAAGAGGTAATATATCGCCACAAAGACACGGAGCTGCAGAAACTTTCTTCAATACGACGGCACCCCAGGGTTGAAAAGCGCATTGCTTTGCTCAATCATTGTGTCGATCTGACCTGTACCCGTCGTTTCCAGACTCTGCATCAGCTCGACCTGTTGCTCTTGCGTCAGTCCAGAGTCCGGCTTGCCCAGACCCCAGTTTTGACTAGACAAGAAGTCTGCGGCTGGCAGGATATCCATGTTGTCAAAGTTGTACTGTTGCTCTGGGCTGAATCCGCCCAGCGCTTGCGAACCATTCGAAAAGCCAAGCGAATCCTGCGGTGGCATCGAGAATGCAGGATTCCATTGTGACATGTCAGGAAACGTAGTAGGCAGAGGATTAAATCCCGTGTTAGATTCAAACTCCGACCCCGTATAGGTGTCTTGATAAGGTTGATGAGGGTGGGGACTTGTCCTGTATGGGTCGCTTGGCGGCGGGTCTTGAAAATGGATGTGTCTGGTGGTTCCTACCAAGGAATATGGAGAGTTGTTATTACCATAGCCAAGTGTACTGTTAAGTTGCTCCGGTGGAGTGTTCAGCGATGAGGTTGACACGGTGGCAGCAGGACTGGTCGTC
The DNA here is from genome assembly GCF_010093815.1 of Pseudovirgaria hyperparasitica. NCBI lineage: Eukaryota > Fungi > Ascomycota > Dothideomycetes > Acrospermales > Acrospermaceae > Pseudovirgaria > Pseudovirgaria hyperparasitica. Next base: position 961,900 of record NW_022985562.1, read on the forward strand.
CTCGATCGATTGACGTTTGAACCCTCGATAGACGTGCTGTCGGATGGTGAGCTTGCAGCGATAGGAATGTCTCCATCCTTTTCATATATCTTCATACAGGCCTGTGTGAGATGTCTGTACAGCTCCAGAGCTGAAGTCACTCCAGGCCATCGGGTCGAGGCTGACTCGATAATATCCAGGGCTGTTTTTAGGTGGTGCTCTACATCCGTGCGTGGATGTAGTCGGCGGACCTCCGAGTACGAAAGACTCCAGAGCAAAGTGTTGATAGCCATGAAGATGGACTGCGCAAAGACCCAGGTAATGTCGACGCTGCCCGTTTCGATTTGCTTGCGTTGCAGGTGTATGTTGTACTCACATGCATCATAGCACTGCAGAGCAGCTCTTTGCGAGGGTCTTGGTACTTGAGGAGAGGGACGATATAAAAAGACTCTCATGGTGTTATACCTTCCAATAAACCTGTACAGTCGTTAGCCTTGCGTAAAATGACATCTATGTAGAGATACTGACCAGGTCTTCGTAAGCCCCGATCCAGCATCCATCTCAGGGCTCGTGTCACGCCACGCAATCAGCTTCGCCTCCATCTCTCGGAACCATGGATCTTGGTCGGACTTGGGGTCACGTCGCTTTCTCTGGTAAAGCTTTCGTCTGATTTCGACTTGCAGTAACCGCATCTTGCAAAAGTGTATCGAGATCCATTTCCGCAAGGATGTCTGGGGTGCTGGAAGTATGCCATCCTTTGTGATGTACTGATCGTCCACCAGTTCTGGGAAATTCACGTCAATGTGATCACGTCCGGTGGAAAAGGTAGCAGGACGACCAAGACCGTGTGCAAGGCCAAAATCCATAGTGGCCAGGCACCAGAATAGCCTACGTCTCATGTCAATCTGCAGAGGGTCGGCCAGCTGTCCGCCTCTGCCCCGCACCAGAGTTTTCTCTTCACTGATACCCAATGCTTGAGCAAGCCGCACAGCAAGACCGATTTGATAATAGACAGCCGTGCGAGTTGGTGTCAGGAGCGAATAGCCACCTACGAGGGCAAAACACTGTAGAGTGCTGAGGTTCATTGGGCGGATGGCTGGTTCCATGAACTTCAGGGCGGCTAGATAGTAACTATCAGCAAGTCCGGCGTACTGAGCATCCATTTTCTGTAAGCTGATTGCAATGACCATCCTTAGGCAGAAGTTTTTGTGAGGATCCGACGAGCCATTGTATATGTCTTCTACGTCTTGCGTAAAGGTGGGCTCATGGAAGAGCGGATACAAGGGATGCACTGGCTGCTTGTCAGCGTATGATTTCTTTATGTTTGCCTTGGGGAGAGTTTGCAAACTAATTGTTCAAGGCGAATTACCTTTCATGTAGAAAAGTTGGACCAGCCGGTTGGTCAGGTCTCGTGTAGGCAGTTCTTCCGCGGCGACATTGCTGATGAGCGGGTATATTTTTGAAGTTGGCTTTTCTGTCTCCTTGGATGTCTGCTCCTTGATCATACGCTGTCGCGCATTCGGCACGATTTCTGATATACTTTTCGAATCGGTGAATTGCTTTGCGAGCTGCATCACTAATCGAGTGAGAGTTGTGCCGCTTGCAGAACCCAGGTATTTTGACTCGTTGGTCTCGAGGATGTGCACAGAGGCAGCATTACGCACGGTATCTTCGGGATCTGGATCTCCATCGTCTTTCTCCAAGTCAGCGAGCTGCTTCTCCAGATCGCGGACCTTGTGCTGTAGATGGACGACGTAATTGCGGGGAATGCGGGTGCCTTTGGTAGGGTCGTAGTATTCGCAATGAGAATTGGTGCGCTCGCAAGGGCCGCAACGAGGGATGCCTGGATCGCAACGTGTTTTTCTCTACGACGGACGTCTCATTAGCTATGACTGAGCGTGTTGTGAGGATATCTGAGGATGACAAGTAGTGCTCACAGTTCTGCAACGGCAACAGGCGGTTAAGGTATGTGCGACACGAGGCGATGGGTCTTGATTGCCGTCGGGCTTTGTCTGCGGCTTTCCGCCAGGATCCATATTTAAGGTGTTACAAGGAGCAAGGAATTATGGAGCGGAACGGACTGGTGGGTCGAGTAATTGGGTGGTAGTGTGTCTTCCATGCCACAGAGACAGGCGCAAGTTTAATGAGGTTCTGTAGAGATGTGGGACGGTTGGACGAGAAGCAAAACGCGGCAACGAGAGAGGCCAAAGTGGCAGCGTGGAGTGGAGAGAGAGGATGAAGGATGGGCGAGTGTCGAGTCGAGGAGTATTCAGAGTTGGATGCTGGAAGGATTGGGAGTCGCGGCAGGGATAGAGGAATCGATCAATGGGTAATAGAGCAGAGCACAGGCTTCCGATGTTCTGTTGTGAAGTAGTAATGAGTAGTAGTAGGATGGAGGAAGCAGGACGATGCACACGACGACGACGATACACGACGTTGCAGTTGTTGAGTAGTCTCCAAGGAAGAGCCCACACCCGAGCCAACTAAACTACGTATTCCTATTACCCTAGAGATTAGACTAACTGGATAGATAGCAGCATCAAACGATTCGAATTCCAGTGGATGTCTAGAGGGAGATCTGTGAAGATTAGTGGGGCAATACCATGAATGCAGATGCCGCTGCTTGTGCCGTTCCGTCTGTCAGCGTCTCGCCTACATTTAACGTTAATTATCCTGACCTCGGGCCCAAGTGAACAAACAGCAAGCCAAACAAGTCTTGTAAAGGAAAAGCTTCCCGCCATAGTTTGTTTGTGTGCGGCCTCGGCTGATCATTTCAACTCATTTCTGGTTCGCAGGGCTGGCTTAGGCCTGAGGGTGGGCTGGGCGAGTTGGCGGTGGCAACGGTGTAGATAGACTATACAGGCTGTGACTACAGGACTGCAGAATCACAGGTAATCCAGGTAATCCATTTGCTCAAGCTCCAATCACCAATGTACATACACACTACATACTGCATACAACATGGCTTGCTATTAATGCCCGAATGGTGCCACATGGTAGGGCATGCATACATATGTAGTCGGTAGGGAGATATTGATGCCTGTCTGACAAAAGATACTTATGTAGTAGTATTACACCTTGGGTAACCAGCGATAATATAATATTAATAATCAGCAATACGCAGATTATACCCGTGCATGTCCAGAATTGGCGTGTAGATCGTAGCCACCGCTGCCGAACAGGTACCCGATCATCTCCACAGTGCACAGCCACTTGGCAGCAGTAAGCAGCTGATTAATAATACCTTACCAGCCAGCCTTACGTACGAATACTTACTGTGTATCCGTAACATAGCATAACCGGGATAATGTCTACTCGGTCCCGCGTCCGAGCTCTCCAATATCGTCATATCAACTGCTTACACTACTAATACCCACTAATTACTGCTGCTGCCCTGTACACAACATCTTCACTCTATACACCTCCATACTTATAACCACTTTTCGAGATACGTCGGCCTACATGATAGCCACCCGACTCCAGAAACAATTGCAACCGTCATAACAACAATCAATCAAACCGATCATAACGACTAATTACCACCACCACGCCTTCGCTCATCAGCTTGCGGCTGCGGCTTTGCAATCCCCACCTTGGCCCTCCGCCATCTCCTCCACCCTCCCTCATCCCTCCTCCCACCGTCCGATGGTCCAGGGAAGTGAAACCAGATCCACTTTCAGCGCCCCGTCGCGTTCGCAAGGCTGCAAGTAATTTATTAACAGACTGCTCCATTCGTCTCTGACTGGATAGTCTTGTCGCTGTAGTTTCAGATCCAGTCTCCCTCCTCCTCCCCTCCGATCCTCTCACGGACCCTCCTTACTGACTGACTCCTCTCCACCCTTCAGCCGCTTCTCGACTTCAGGTAAGTGCGCGATCATCTAATTATATCACACACAAGCGAACTGCTCTTCAACTCTTCTTCTGCTGCCAGGGGCTTTGCTACCCGTCGCGTGGCCATGCTGCTATCCTTGCGACTTGTTATGCATGCATGAGCACTGCTGCTGATCTAATAAGATGATCGACCTCCACTGTACTTCTATTCAATACTTTTTCAGTCCTCTTCAGCTCCATTACTCTTTTTTTCTCTTTACATTCTGTCCTTGATATCTGTTCCCTTTGCCAATGTGCCAGAAATCACACGTCGTTGCCTTTTTTTTACTGTCCGACACACGGACACTGGGTTGACTTCGCGCCATGCCTGCAGACACCACTGCATCATCATCACCCTTCACCTTTCCACACGCTGGACACCTCATGGTCCTGGAAACTCCGCTGTTGCGCGTGAGTCGCCCAGTGGCTGCTTGCTCACGATGTAGAGCTGCCAAAGTCAAATGTGACGGCAAACTGCCCGCCTGCACTGCCTGCGAAAAGTCAAACAAAGCCGCCGAATGTAGCTCCACCAACGACCAATTCGCTCGCGGCAAGGAACGAAGCTATGTCGCCACGCTCGAGACGAGGGTGGAGAAGCTCGAAAGGAGGATTGCTGAAGCTCGGGCTAGACGAAAGTCTTCCACCACTGGCATGACCGACTTTGACGATGCTTTCACCTCTCCAAAACTATCAACGGATTTGCCTGGCAGAAACAAGACGACGAGCGCTCGTGCTGCTCGCCGGAAAGAGGCCAGTGACATTGATAATCTGGTCTCGGACTTTGGTCTCTTGTAAGTGTCTGCGTGTACTGCATCCACCTCCGTATCTCTCTCTATATGCTCACGTGCTCTCAGAGCTGTCAATGCTACTGCACGCGATTTCCACGGTTTCACCACTCCCATGTCTTATGCACGCCTCATACTCTCTACTTGTACAAAGGAACCTCTGCCGAATACCACACCTCAAGATCTACCACCACGTTATGCCGCGACTCCCCTGATCCAGCACTATCTCAATAACGTCTTTGTACTATTACCCGTCTTTGAAGAGGCAAGTTTCTGGTCTTCGGTCGACGCGGTGTACAATCCAGAAGTACGGAAACCCTTGCCTTTCGACTACTGGACTGTAAGAATGGTTCTAGCCTTATCATCCATTTCGCTGTCTCAGCAGCGGGGCGATGCGCAGTATTTCGATGCTGTGGGTCATGTGACTGCTGCTTTGGAGTTCGCTGAAGATGTGCTTCATCCTGGCTTCGTCGCTACTATCCAGGCTTTGGTGCTGCTTGTGGAATTTGCTATGATGGATCCGCACCACTTTGACAGCTGGCATCTGATCGGAGCCGCCTCACGAGCCATGGTGGATATTGGCATGCATCAGGATCCCCTGAAAGCTCTCCACTCCGGCAAGTCAAAACTCGAGCTCCGACGGCGCGTTTACTGGTGTGTCTTTGCTTTGGATAGGTGTGTCATTTCAAGATTAACTTCCGTATTGAGTCCAGTTCTTATACCTTCTAGGTCAACTTCGCTGGTACAGACCAGAGCGTTCTCTTTCTCGGACGATTCAGCAACCGTTGCTCATCCTTTCGCCGCCTCCATATCCTCGCCGAGCACGAAAACGCAAAAGACCCAGTTCTGGCTGCAGAATTTCGACACAGCCGCCCAGTTCTTCAAGATCCGTCAACTACAGTCGGAATGGTACACCAAACTCTTCCAGTCGGGTCGAGAACCCTGGCCAGACGCGTATGGCTACATATGGAAGACCTACCGGCAGATGACCGATTGGTACAACAACATCTCAAAGAACACGTTGCCAAACACACAGGCCTTCTTCGAGCTCGAAGTACTGTACAGCTACGTCTACGTGCTCTCCCCGAGCCCTCGCTGCCCGGCAATCAGCAACTACGCCCAACGCCTCATCTTCGAGCACTGCATCGCCTACGCCATCAACCTCCGCGCAATCATGAGAGACAAATCCTCCCCGACAACCAAGATCCCCCTCACTTTCTACGACGCCATGCGCGCCTACATGACCGGCCGCCAATTCGTCGACGTCCTCCAGCGCAACCTCGACGTCCTCCTCAACCCAATCCCGCCCACCCCGCCCGCCTCCTCCGGGCCCCTCACCTCCTCCGAACCCATCGACCCCTTTGCCGCTCCCCCCGAAATCAACCCGCCCTCCTTCCCAACCCCGGCAATCCCCCAACCCTCCTCCTCCCTCGACGGCACAGAACATCCCCCCTCGCTCAACGACCCGCCCGCAAGAGCCCTCCGCGCCATCAACGACTTCACCGACATCCTCGCACGCTTCGGCATGCGCTTCGGCTACATCAACTGGCGCGACCGCTTCCAGAAGGAGAGCGCCTCGGTCGTCAACCAGCTCTATGCCCGCTCGTCGGTCTCGCCGCCGCCATCCACGTCGCCTGTATACGGCGGTCATGGCCATTCCTTACAACAACATACGCAACATGCACAACAACATACGCAACATACCCAACACACACAACAAGACTACCACCAAACAACAAGTCTACACTCATCCATGCACCTACAACAACAACAACAACAACAACAACAACAACAACAACAACAACAACAACAACAACAACAACAACAACAACAACAACAACAACAACAACAACAAC
>NW_022985562.1:968414-994765 GCF_010093815.1 Pseudovirgaria hyperparasitica
ACAACAACAACAACAACAACAACAACAACAACAACAACAACAACAACAACAACAACAACAACAACAACAACAACAACAACAACAACAACAACAACAGCAACAGCAGCACCCCCAACACACACACTCATACCCAGCCTACTCACAGCACCACCTACCCCCAACCCTATCCCCAGCGCCCTACAGCTGGGCAAACTCAGGCGCTGGAGGCGGCGGAAGTGGTAGTGGTGGAAGCGGAGCAGGAGGAGCAGGAGCAGCAGGAGGAGGAGGTGGTGGAAGTGGAGGAGTCGGATCCGCGACCATGCCAGCACCACAATATCAATACCCCATCCCATCGCCAAACAGCAACAGCCATTGGGATTCGTCTCCGGGCGCGGAACTCAGGCCGCAATTTCCTGGGCCTATGGGTTAAGTTGGCTGGGAGCTGGGGATGGGAAGGAGGGGAGAGGGGAGAAAGGGGGAAGGGGGTTGGGGAGAAGGAGTTTGTTGTAAGACAGATGACAGATGACAGATGACAGAGATACAGACAGATAGTTTGGGGCGATATATATATATACCATAATGTTTTGTTTTTGTGTGTGTTGTATGTTGTGTGTGTGTGTGTTGTAATTATGTTGTGTGTCGTGTGCCTCTTTTTATATCTGACGGCGGCCATGTGATCTTTTGCTATTAGCGCGTATACGAGAGATATATACACACACACAAGGATCAAACCCCTTTTATTTGATTTTTGGTGTTATCTTCTTCGGCGGCGAGGCTAGTCCTATGCAACAGCTCTCCCTCTTCTTTTCTTCTCTGCTTTTCTCTTCTTCTTTTCTTCTCTTCTTCTCTCTTCCCCTCTTTACTCTACTCTTCTCCCCCAACCCGATTCCATAATACCCCCCTTCCTCCATCCTCCATCCTCCGTCCTCCATCCTCCGTCCTCCATCCTCCGTCCTCCATCCTCCGTCCTCCATCCTCCGTCCTCCATCCTCCGTCCTCCATCCTCCATCCTCTACCCCCAACCCAGCTAGGTATCACTCGTCAACCGCAAACAGGCATCCACCGCAAGCCCCACCCGGCCCTGCTTCTCCCGCACCACATCGTCAATGACCTCGCGGTCCAGACTCGGAAACATGCCCGCCAGCGTTTCCACCACCGTCCTGTGCTCCTTGACCTGCAGCTTGCGCGCTTCCTCCGTCTCCGCAGACGCCTGGCGTGCTGCTGCGTCTTCGGCGCTCAGGCGCTGCATTTGCTGGGCTTGGCCTCCTGGTGGCTTGTGCTGTTGCTGCTGTTGCTGCTGTTGCTGCGTCGGTCTTCCTTCCGTTGAGCCCCGCTGCGGGGTATGATGATGTTGTTGTTGTTGTTGCTGTTGTTGCTGTTGTTGCTGTTGTTGCGTCTGTGCAGGGTTGGGTGAAAGGCGTGCCGGCGTGGCAGGCTGTGGCGTGAGCGCCGGGTGCGGGCTCTGATGCGAAGTCGAGGGGGGTGTATCGTCGCCGAAGATGCGCCCGATTGTGCTGAGCGGGCTGCGAATTGTTCGAAGTAGACCAGAAACCGCATCCGCCTCGTCGTCTCCACTGCCGCTCTCCTTCTCGTTTGGCCTCGTCGCTGGTGCCTGGCTTAGCTGTGCAGCGGCTTGCCCTTGGCCGCGCGTGCTCGCTCTCCTGCGCGACGGGGGCACCTGCTCGGCGTCCAAGCTGTTTCTGGGCGTGACTTCGGCACGAGCTAGCGCGCTTTTCTCGGGGAGGTGCATGTGCGGGCTGGGACGGCGCTGGTGACCGGGGCCGCCGCGCTGGGAGCCGGTGGATGAGGAGCTCGGCGCTCGAGTGGGCTCACTGGCGGACTCCTCGGAGGCACGGTGGCGCTCAGCAATGGCGGAGACAGCCGCTTCGACATTTGCTTCGAAGTCGGCGTCGGAGATGGTGAGGGATGTGCGGTCGAGGTTTTCAATGAATTGGACGGCGCCCATCTACATACAAGGCGTTGGTGAGTTATAGTGAACAGGACAAACGGGTTTTGGGAGACATTACAAGGGAAGACATATAATAGCCCGCTTCACCGTTGAGCTTGTCCTGGTTTCGGAAGCGGAGGATATATTGGACGTTCGAAACAAGATGTTCTGGATTAGCTTGGAGGACGGTGTAGATGAGCAGAGGAACAAAGGAGTCCGCCGATGTGTCGGTTTGCTGGTTTCTGAGAAATCCTACGACTCTATTAGTGGCAATAGATGATGTTCAACGGTACACCTTACCAAAGATCACTTTACAGCAGTTCAGGACGCAGATCACTTTATCGCGCGGCGCCCGGTAACTCCTTATTTTGAGCAGCTCTTGTGCAGTGGTCAGCAACGGACAGACTATGCAAGATTCAAGCTCGTACCTTGTTGGGCTAGCTGAAGGAATTTCCGGCCTTTCTCTCCAATCGTGGGAATGTCTAAATGCTCCTCGTTCACCCATTGGTATATGCGTACTTTCTGTGACAGGACCTCGTCCCTTTCTACATCTTCCTGGTGCTGACCCTTCCGTCCTGGTGCTTCGGAATTCTGTGTGGCTCGCCGCCGACCGTTCAAGGACGGTTCGGGTGGTGGTATTGCCGGCGAGAAAGTCTGAGTGTACAGTCTGTTCATGACGAGCTTTTCCATACCCTCCTTTGCGTTCTCGAATTCAGCATCTGATACCACTCTCCACACTTCACACTGCGCCATCTTCTTGCTTATGAACTCCAAAAAGTCGCTAATGATCTTGACTTGTTCGTGTACCATCCATTGCTTCTTCCCGAATTCTAAAAGAAACGAACGCAGGAATCTGGCAACGGGATCTGCGGTACGATGTCGGAGTTGTTCGAGAAACCTGTGGAAGTCGAAGGGTAGATCTGGTTCTGGGTCAGGGGGAGGAGGCTTGAAAACGGGATTTTGCGAATTAGAAGATACTGCAGGGTCAGACGCTTGTGTGTTTTCCTTCGATAAGGGGGTTAGGGTCAGAGATGACGACCTAGGGGGTGGTGACTGTAAGGGTTCTGTCCCGGACACATTCTTGTCGCGGAGGTGAGCTAGGGCTTCGCTTTGCAAAGGCTCGAGGCTAGATTTCCGGGGAGGATTTGACACTGGCGAGCCAAAGTTGGGGCCAGCCGCAAGTCGAGGTGACATTATTTCTTCTACGCCAGGGCCATTCATTCCCTCGCCAAACTGGTCCATTATGCTCTGTATCTCCGACTTTGAATCGTCTTGCTCCGCTTCGTCCTTCTCTTGGTGTCCCAGCTCGTCATTTTCGTCTCCTCGCGCAACACCCTTGCCGTGGGTATCTAGTGGAGAGGTTTTGGAAGGGGATGCGCTTCGATCACGGTATTTTTCGTCCTTGGGGGGAGGCGGTGGTGGAGAAGGTGATGCTACGGGGGGCTTCACATCTTGAGCAATGCCATCACTTGAGGGCTCTACACTCGCGGACGCATCCTTGGGTCGAAAGACCAAAGTCATCTGCTGCGGCCTCGTGCCTTGCGTATTCTGACTGACATTTCCAGCCATGTCTGTGGACGCCTTCTCCTCATTGCTCAAGACTTCTTGAACTTCTACGGCAGCATCCGAGGCTCCTTCTTGCAGCTTTCTATCAGGAGTAGTGACATCATTGTGTGTCTCGTGCTCTGTGTGGTCGAGACGGCCGTGTGTCTCTTGGGCCGTGTCGCCGCTTGTTGAAGACACTGGAGGTGGAACAGGATTGGTATCGTCTTTGATGGCTGTGTCCCTGTCTTTGGACGGAGTAGACAGCTTCTGACCCTCAGGGGATGTACTAGCTGGAGGGGGAGACGAAGACATAGGCGGTGGACATGGGGAATCTGGATAGACGTCAAGAGCTGGGCGATGTTGAACTCAGGTAAATGGCAAGCGAAGAGTGTGATTGAAGCAGAGGATCACGACGGTATAGCAGGCCAGTTGATAAGAAAGAATCGCAGCGCAGAGTGAGGATTGTTGTGAGAGGAAGCTCACGACCGACAAATGTTGAAGCATTGCACTGCAGCATAGAAGCAGGTTCCCCACTTGTTTTGTGCTCACGGGTCTCAAAGCCACGCCACGAGTTCACGAGCGAGCATGGAAGTGATATTACTCTACACCACGCCAAGCTGACACGTATCTCTCTGAGATAGGACATTCGATTGATCATCTCTAGTATCAGGTTCAATCAGCTCGATACTAGGCATTGTGATTTGTATAGATCAGCATAAAACAGACTATAAGTTGTACCGCCACTTTGCTGCCTCAGGACTTCTACAGGGATCCGTGGGTGACAGGCCGAGGTCGGTGCAAAGCTACCGTATTTCTAGGCATAGGTGCGTAAATTCTGAACCGTCTCCCATCCATGCTAATCGTCCACTGTCACTTTAGCATCAATAAACATAGGAAATCGTGACGACGACAGAAAGAAGTAGCCGTTACACAGCCCTGGCTCTCAGAATCAATAGTGTTAATCACGATTCAGAAAGAGTGTTAAGACGGAGCGAATATATCAGGTGTATTGCTAGTCATCAATAAACTAGATACGAGATGTGTTCTTCTTCTTGATATACAATACATTTTCCTCCAACGCCGTTTCCGATGGTACGGTATCCTGTGGTATATAGATAGAAGCAAGATTCTAATGATAAATGGGCATCATGTATCCAAATCTCCAAAACATAGCAAAACAGCCGATTTTGATGACCTTCAGACTTGGTCGGCAGATCTCTCATTAGCCAGCTGGTTGAGCCTTTGCTGGACGTAACTGTGTTGCCTGGAACCCATCTCCTGTCTTTTCTCAGAGCCAGTGGCCTGTGCGGCACCCTGACCCGCGAAGCTGGCCGAACGAGATGCGTGGCGCGAGCCATGGCGAGAGGTGTATCCATAGACGTTGGAGCCACGGCGAGAGCTTGTGTCTTTGGCTTGGGATGCCAGCTTCTGGGCAAAGGGCGAGCGCTTGCGGAGCACGGGTCCCTTCCAGTAGATGACGTACACGGCGACGACGAGGAGCGCAGAGATAGCACAGAGGATGGTCGAGGCGTATGCAAGATGGTATCGGCCACCGATATTCTGGTAGAATGGAGTGGCAGGAATGGTGAGCACACCAGCGAGGAAGTCACGCGACCAGCCATTTCCACCAGTGGCAGATGCCGAGTATGGACCGTATGCGCAGATCATGTAGTCGATGGTAGCCATGTAAATCGAGTAGTTTGCAATTCCGATGATAGCTGTGAAGATGGTAGGAGCAATCCAGTGAATCGGAGGACCAGTGGCTGTCCATGCGAAACCGATCAGACCGATGGGAAGACAGGGAGCAGTCCATAAGAGGAACCACAGGCGGGACTCGTATTGCGCTTGCTCGTCGTCGGGTTTGCGAGCGCGCTCTTTGATATTACGTTTGATGGCAGGAATAAAGGCTAGCCAAGCAAAGAGATAGCCTACGCCGTAGCCAACAAAGGTGAGACCGACTTGCGAAGGAGTAAAGTCGTACTGGGCGTAGACGAGGCCTTGAGCCTGGATGTTCATAAAGATGAGAGCGTCAGAGAAGCCAGACAAGAGCGACAGAGTCAAGACGATGGGCTCGGTCAAGAACATCTTGAAGGGACGAATCCAGGTAACGGCAATCTCCTTGGCCGAGAAACGATCTTTCCACGGGATGAGCTCGTTTGGGCCGTACACGTTGGGATCCTGGCCAGTCTTGCGCATCTTCTTTGCAATCTTGTCCATCATGATGGTAGTCCTGGTCTCGGGGACGGCGATGAGATGGAGGATTTGAACGAAGCCGCCGAAGATGAGCTGAATCCAGATGGTCCAGCGCCAATCGGCCACATACTGCTCAACGAAACCACCGACAATGGGCCCAAGAATGGAGCCACCGACGGAGGAGAAGACAATGTATGCGACGGCGTACTGTTGATGCTCCGAGTCAAACATGTCGGCAATCATGCCCAGGGTGACGGAACCACCGGCAGAGCTGAGACCACCAAGCGCACGACCGACAAGTAGAGTGGCAAAATTGGGGGCCAGCGCAACAGGAATACACCAGATGTTGACGAGGAACAGAGAGAGCTGGAGAATTGGCTTCCGACCGAGTTCCTCACTCCAGGGAGCCCAGAGCTCGCAGCCAAAAGCATAGGTAACCAAGAAGATCATAGCACCAGTACGAGCACCCTGGGCGCTGACGCCAAACTCCTCTTCAATGCCTCCCAAACCATTGGAGTACAGGGAGGTGTTGAAGTTCATGGAGGTCTGGACGACGAAGATGACGGTCAAGATGGTCCATTTCTTCCATTCGGGAAAGTCGAAGCCGAGTTTTCCGGCGCACTCATCTTCGGTGATTTCTCTGTTTCCAGCAACCAGATCGGTTTTTGGGACTTGTTCTTTCAAGACCTGCTGGGCAGGTTGGCTGGGAGGAGTGATGTCAGACTTCTTCTCATTGTGGTCGGAATGACTGTCAGGCGAAGAGGACGTAGGGCCTTGGAAGTGCGCATGTGTGTGAGACATGACGGTAGATGGACAATGAGGCTTATACAAACACCACACTGTCTACCGGGGGGTACAAGGGAGTCGAGAAGAAGAAGGGGGGGGAAGAGGTTGGACGAAAGGCAGACAGAAGTGCGGAGAGGCACGGGGGAATCGGGCAATACTTAAATAGAATGGAGGTACACGGGCATGATGCAACAGAGGAGGGAGGGGGAGGGAGGCGGAAGTGGAGGAAGAGGAGGTGAGTGGTTGGGGCGAAGTTTGAGTAAGTGAGTAAGTGTGTTATGGGTGTGAGTGTGTGTGTGTGTGTGTGTGTATACTAGCTAGCGTGTTGTTGTGTGCAGGTGAGGGCGGAAGGAAGGAGCGATGACATAGTGGACGGGTGCGGTGCTGCATCAGCGCGGACGGGACCCACGTTTTGGTAATAATTGGTCGAGTTTTCGGTCTCCAGGCGTCGCTCTCCCATACAGTTTCGGTGTTCAGTCTACAGTCAGGCCACAGCTGCACGCTCCGGCCCGGGTAAGTATTAATTAGGCACGATCATGCTAGTGGCGATGATACAGATGAGGATGGATAGGTATTGGGGATGATGCAAGTTGAGGATGTGGAGATGGTGGAGGTGGAGAAGTTAAGCCGGCGATTGAATGCTGCGCCGTGCCATCCATCCCTGATTCAGCCCCCCCTCCCCCAAAAAAAAGTATTCAGCACTCAGCACTCAAAAGACAGACAGAGAGGCAGCATGTATTGCAGATTTTCATATTGCAAGCTGACATGGCAGCGGCCGGTACCCCAAACTGTTCGGGTTGCATGAGCCAAAAAGCGACATATGCTAGGCTGGGGTGCATATATTCACGCAGATATTCACGCATCTCCAGTCATAGGATGGTTGGTCGACTCCTCATTGTTCCAGACATTTCATCGACAAGACGTCTCGTAGAATTAGAATGGAATCATGAAACAAACAACATGTCACCAAAGTGATACTTCAAGTATAAATAGTAGATGGTCATTAGCTAATATCAAGACACGAGCAAGCCAAAAAGGGAAAGAGAAGGAGCGAAACAAAGTGAAGAAAAATGTGTAAAGGTCGCATGCCGGACGGAAGTAGCGTGTTAGTGTTGTTTATTGTGCACGGACCACTCTCCCATCCATCCTTCCTTCCTTTCTGCCCCATTACGTCAATCATCCCTCTCCTGCCGTCTCTCACCCAGCGTTCTTTCCTCTTTCCTCTTTTCTCTTTCCTGTTTCCCTGTTTTTTTCCTGTTTCCTCTTTTCTCCCCAATCGCGATCGCCCGAAGCCGCCCGCGTCACATGACCAGCCTGACTCCACTTGTCCGACTTACCACCTTTAGCTCCCGTCCGATCTTCAGCCATCGTCAACTTCCCCAACCCACTGCATCATCATCACAACAAACGACGCATTCAATCTACACACTCGTACTACCACTATACGCTTCCTTGGATCGCTCATAGCCTGCAGCCATTTAATTATGTCGGCTGTTCTGATGCGCGACTTTGAAGCACCACTCAATCAGCCGTTAGCGAACCACCATGTCGTCTCAACCGCATGCATCCATCCATCCATTCGCCTTACACGACGACGCCAAAGACCTCAACACGCTGGCTTTCTTCTATATTCCCGCACTACTCAACAGACTCTCTCGCAACACACTTCTTCTTCCCTGCACCCTGCCAGCGCTGTCTGCAGGCTTCAAATAACTATGATAGAAGACAGAATACAGAAAAGCCAACGTCAACACAAGCTCCACAAGCTCCACACTTCTCCCCCTGTAAATGTCACTCCCAACCTCCGTTGCCCAGCATGCAGCACCCCGACCATTCAACGGCCGCTACTCACGCTAAATCGCGCGAAATAAAAAAGAAGTAACATGGCGGATCGCTGTTCAGGCTCGAGTTTTGCTGTCCGGTCTCCACCTCCAACTGTATACTACAGTTAGTACTGATTGATCAGGTGCCGGCCAGCCACCAACGTGCGCCTGCTCATGTCTGCCAAGCCGCCGAGTCCTGTCGTGACTGATATTCCGTGCATGACAAGACTGCTTCTATACAGCTAGCTATGGCTATATCTTGCATTCCACTGAATACGAACTCGACGTCTTCTATCGTATCTTAGTATCATCTATCATCTACACCACCATTACCATTATCGTCGCAGTCCGACATCCACTCGAGTAATCCATGATCCCTCGTCGAAAAGTACATATATCGCACTCTCCAAGATCTAGAACCTAGAACCTGCTCATCTTTGACCTCTCCACAGCTACTGCTGCTGCCACAGCACTGACTGTCTGAAACACCTACTATGATACATACTCCCAATGCATCCCCCCGGTCCCTGATCCCTACACATACACAGACGATCCTCCTCCCACCTGAAACGAAACATGACATTTTTTTCTTTCTTTTTTTCTTCTTGTTCTTCTTTCTTCTATACATACATACTTGCATACACTAAACTCCACTCCACTCCACTCCACTCCATAGACGACGACTTTAGACTACCCCACCTCGTAGAAACCAGAAGAACCTACAGCGAAGAATTCGAATGTACGTACTACTGTAGTGGTTACTATATGTACATTACTAACAATGCTCCCGGAGATGAGGATGAGTCTGCTCAGCAGCCTAGGTAAATTACAATTATAGTATCGAATTTAAAAATATCTCGGTACGGGAGATAGACTATTGTTGTCGCTAGCTAGCCTATGCCTGGTGTAGTGTGGCTGGCAGGTCTAAGGGCTACCAGTTACCTAGGTCCATCCATCCCCGAGCGACTCCCGAGGCCCGGTCGGACTCCCGAGGTCGCTCCGTTGCTTGGATCCTTGACTGGATGGCTTGAGGTGGTGGTGGATCATTAGGGCCCGGGCACCTTCTAGTAATTATAGTAGGACACTTGTCCGGAGTTCAACCGGCTGTTCATTCAACTCCGGAGCTTGGGGAGTAATTATGTACTGTTGATGTCCCCTACCTAGGTAGGTAATTAGACTAATAATGTGCCTGGTACTACGTATCGGATGTAATTTAATTAATTAATTAGGTAGTTCTAATCTATTACCGCAGCTAACTCCGTTTCTTGTCGCTACGGCTTCTTTAATCTTCGTTAGACTTGAGGTGTCTTTGTTTCTAGTAGGATGCGTCTTGCTACGACTTGATCTTATCATGGACTTTTAAAAGGCAGAGATGCTCGTGTACGAGTTCTCGTTTCTGCCTGGCTTCGACTTGACTCGTGCCTGACTTTCCGCCTAACTTCGACCTGAATCCAGGCAAATATCGCTCATTACGTGAATATACTCACGTGTATACATACACCCATACAACGTTCTCTAATCACTCTTGATGCTACTTACTAATTACTATATTCGACACTCCAACTTACTCATTCACTCTCGCGTCGTAGGTCAGAAATGAAGGCCTTTCAACTTCAGTCCAGCTAGAAGTGCAGGCTTAGATCCGACCGTTTGATAACTCATTCTATATCGCCCTCTGTCACGCTTTTCATAGAGCGAAAGAGTCATTTGGTTCTTGACTTGTGTGTGACTTTATGTGTTATGTGTTATGTGTTGTTGTCGCTTCCTACCTATTAGGTAGTCTAGTGCTGGTATACCCGTCGTGTGATGCCTTAAGTAGACGAGTATCATGTCAAAGTCATCGACGTGGTCTGGCGTAGTGTGGAAAGAGGTAGGGAGTATCCATCTGTTGTTGTTGATGGTTGTTGCTCCTTCCTTGTTGTTCCTTCCTTGTTGTTCCTTCCTTGTTGTTCCTTCCTTGTTGCTCCTTCCTTGTTGTTCCTTCCTTGTTGTTCCTTCCCTGTTGTTCCCTGGTGGCTCGCTACTTCGACCTTGCGCACAAGTCAACCAAGACACAAGAACTCCAACAATATTGATTTATTTTCTTGTCCAATTCTTTTTTTTTTCTCCCTTTCTTTCTATAGTATTTAATTCATTTTTGGGGGTCTATCTTTTTTCGAGTCGCCATTTTTTGCTGCATTACTACCATTCTTTCTCATTCGTTCTCATTCTTTCTCAACACATACCCACACTCGCGTTTGCAACCTGGTGACGACGGTCATACCTCTCGTGGAGACGGGATCTGGGATACCGCGAGGTGACGTGCCTCGGGAGAGTTCTTGAGATCGGTTGTATACGTATAGAGTAAAGTCTTGCTGACGAGATCCATCATATACTCAGTCACCTGCCTGTCGACCACAAAACCACTCCCCCCGATTCCATCTCCTCCAGACCATGGAGTCCGACTCCGGCTCTGACCTCGGCGACAACACACCAAACGCCGCACGCTGGTTCCTCCTCCGCACGCCGACCGTCCCCTCGATCCCAGACGAAGCGTGTAACATCTGCCTTCGCCCCTTCGACCCCACAAACGCCGCCCACGAACGGCCCGTCGTGACGGCGTGCGGCCACAGATTCGGCAGGGACTGTCTGGCTGTCTGGCTGTCCACGCCCTGTCCTGGGTCTGCGTCTGAGAAGCGCTTCTCGGACTCGTGCCCGTGCTGTCGCGCCGTGCTCTTTGCCCAGAACGACGCCTTCTCCCTGCTTTCGCCGCCGCCGTCGTGGCATGTCAGGTTCATTATCGAGCAAGCGCTACGGGATTTTGAGGAGGTTGAGGCGAGATTGGTGGAGATGGTGATGCGGGGGGGTCATCATGTTTAGCAGGCTGACGGGTTTGTTAATTTTCAATGATCGATTTGAGGTGTTAGGAGGATGCTTGGTGATTGTCTGCTTGACGATCGTCTGCTGTCCGGGAAGGTCGATGGAATGCAAGGTGTTTGGGTCTTACTTTTTGCTTTAAACTTCTTCCAGGCGAAGACTGCATGGCCTACGTAGCGGAGTGTGGTATATTACTGTCTCAACTCATTCAGTTCCACCCTGTTAGCTTCTTTATCCTATCACCAATCGTTGCTTGCCCTGCCGCTTCTCGTGCGTGCCTGCTCTCCGATTCCGCCTTCTGCACAGCAATGAGCTCGTGGCTCAGAGCTCGTGCCGCTTCCATCTCCCCTCGCAGGGCTTCCACTTCCAATTCTCGCTCCACGCCCGCCAAGCCCTGCAGCCTTTGCTTGTAGCTTATCATTCGATCCTTTGGTAACGTCTTCCACTCATACTCGGTTAAATCTGCATCATCACTCTTCTCCAATGGCTTCGCCTGGCCGAGCGCAATTCTCTTCATTCGCGAGTTCGCAATAACCGGTGGAAATTCGGGGATAGGCAGTCCCTTCTCCTTGGCTTCCTCGACGGCCTTCTCCTGCTCCAGCATGTTCCGGTACAGTCGATCGGCGTGTATCTGTATATCCTCCATCCTCTCCACAGTACGACCTTGCGGGTTGATATATCCCAACGCCTTCATCATCTTGCCCTGCGTCAGAAAACACCTATTGAGCACCGCCGATTCCTTGCTGCACATGGTGAACTTGTCCTTGAAGCCGCCGCTCTTCAGGCACTCCGACTGCGCCAGCCACTCGAAGATGCAGTTCTCCTGCGCCGCCCGGTTCAGCTGTGTCTCGCGCATCGTGTACCCGTCCACGAGCTCAGCGAGCTGCTCCTGGTCCGTCTTGCCCGTTGCTTCAATTACAGACAGGGGTGTGTAGCCTTTCCAGAGATGGGCGTAGCGCCCGTCTTGGTAGAGGGATTCCGCGGGTACTAGGGGTTTCTTCTCGTCGTCATGGTGTTCTTTGGGCGCAGGCGTGGGCTCGACGACGGGTGGTGGTGCTGTTTTGGGTTGCTCGAACTTCTTGGGTGCTTCGGTCTGGAGGAAGTCTTTTAAGGATGGATCGAGGTTTTTTACTACGTCGTTGTTGTTGCTGTCCTGCGTCTTGTTCCAGAACCATCCCATTTCGAGGCTTAGATGAGGCAATGGCGGCGAGGTAAGATTAATTTGAACCGGATGGAGGTGCGCAGGGGATGTTAGCAAGCAAAGACAAAGCTTGAGCTATCCATACAATCTGTGCAGGTCGTGGATCGCTATCACGCTAGTCCTATTTAGGTCTGCTGTAGATCCCGGCGCGTCTCTCGACACGCGACGTATTCCCCAAACGCCATTCCACCAGTCTCACCGTCTCGCGCATCAATGTCCGATGGCACCGAATGGTGAGCAAAGTACTACCCTTCAAGACCAGCACAGCGAACTGACTCTGCCGAAATAGATCGCGCCGAAAGGCGTCAGATGCGCCAGCGTGGGGCCGGGTGTGTTAATACCTTAACTACAACCTACATGCGTTTACGTAGAGCTGACCTTCAACCAGGGTAACGAACGTCCAGAATATCAACTTCGGATTCAAGATCGGAGGAGGCGCCCTTCAGCCCAGACGCTCCGGTCGCCCGTCGCCTCTGCCCGCACAACGATCTGCCCGTTCCACGCCGAATCGACTCCCGCCCCAGCTGTCCGGTCGCAGTAGGCAGACAAGCACGCCAGCGCAGACGTCACACCAAGCCCATCACACGGGTAGCAGATCGTCAAAGACTTCCGCCGCGGCGAAGAAGACTCCCAAGCAACCTAGCTTGGGGAACAAGGCCCCGCACAGCCAGCAACAGTTCACGACACCTACAGTTATCGGCAAGCGCAAGAGGCCGCAAAGTGCGACAGTACAAGAAGACTCCGAACATGACGAACTGGAAGCAGATGACCCGGCACATCGGACATCCACAGGGCGATCACACGTGTCTATCCTACCGTCAATAACGGAGCGACCTCCCGAGCCCGCAGACGACGCGGAAGACGACTTGGCAGAGGCCAACAACGGGCCCGGCGCGTCCAGCGTGCATAGCAATAGGATGGGCGTCGCGGCTGCGCAACGGCGGAGAAGCCAGGGTCGACAGTCGTACGGGTCACTCAATCTGCGAGCCAAAGGCCGGACACCGAAGAGGCGTGAGAGTGTGGCAACGTGGCTGATAGATCAGTCGCGTCTCACGCCGGTGCCGCCGGCGGTTCCGCCGAGTGTGCTGAAGAGTAGGACGTCATTGAGGACTCCTATCGTGCGTAAGAGCTTGGGCAGGCCCAAGACTAGTACTAGCACTGGGAAGCAGCCGAAGAGAACGAGCGCAGCGGCTACTGTGGAAGCGGAAGAGGAACAGGGGGATGAGGGCGGCGAAGAGCTGGACGAGGACCACCAAGAAGGAGAGGAAGTCGTGGATGAGTTGTCTACGGAGCTGAGCAACAGATCTGTACGCAAGTCGCATAAATCGCAGCAGAAGACACGAAAGGAAATACCTACCGAAGAAGACGAGGAGAGTGAAGACGAACTATCCCCAGAAGCACGGCGTCCGAAGTCTGGCCGCGATCCGAGATTCCAAGTCGAGTCTGGAGACGAAGCGTCAGACTACGAAGGAGAGCAATCCGTTCGCTCAGAGCTACGAGTCCCAGTGCGAGAGAAGCGTTTGACCAAGGCAGCTCGTCCAAGGCAAAAGCAGAAGGCGAAAGCTCATTCAGGAGAGACGGAAGAGCCCGGAGCAAGGCAGAAAAAAGCCAAAGGGGAAACCGTGCCCATCACAGTCTATCGCCTTGCAAACGCATCCCAGCTGGGCGGACAAGGGGAAGATGACGGCGATCCACTGCAGAACCCCAATCTAGCCTCAATATCCGGCGTCAATGCCGTCGACGTCCTGTTCCAGATCACAAGCGAGCTAGCAGACCGGCAGCAAAACTCCATCACTCGCCACCTCCAGCTCTCCACCGATGAGCGTCAACGCAGCGAACTGAAGCGCAAACGCACCATGCTAGACATGTTCAAAGCCCAGCTCTCAGACCGCCTGTTCGAGCTCACAGACGCCATCAACACCGGCACCGTGCTGCGAAAGCGTCTCAAAGCAGCGTTGAAGAAGCGCGTCGCCCTCACAGACGAGCTCCTGTCCGTCCGAAAGCAGCGCGAGGACCGCCAGTTGGCAATGGACGCTACCAGAGACCGCCACGAGGCCAGCGTGCACGTGTACGAGAAACAGAGCTCGCTGAACTCCGCGCTGCATGATATCGAGCTTGCGGTCAGCCGCGGCAGGCTGGCGGCAAAGGATCAAGGCAGGGAGGCCGAAGGGCCGCGGATTCCGCTGGAGATGCTCCTGCGGACTGTGGCTGGGCAGGTATCTTCACGGGTTCCTGGAGGGGGCGTGACGGACCGGGCAAAGGCGCTGAATGTTGTGCTGGAAGACACGGCGAAGGTGTTGGAGGGCAGGAGAAGGTGATGATGACGGTTGATGACGACGGAGACTTCGCGGCGTTGTGGCTTTGTATTCGTATTTATATATATATATACCCCTATGAATTCGTCACTATCATTGTCATTTGCTGGGACAAATGGCCGTTAGTTATATGAGATACATCCTCCTCCCTAGGGTAGTCATCGTCCTTCCATACCACGTTCTCCTGGCCATGTAGTCCTCCCATCCCATCCCATCCCATCCCATCCCCAAACCCCCTCAACCACCCCCATCCTTCAACCCATCATACAACGCCTTCTCCACCCCCAACCACGCATGCGCCACAGCAGGCACCCCAAACGGCGCCACCTGCCCCGCAATAAAATGCGCAACCCCCTTCTCCCGATCCGCCACCCAAAACAAATTCGCCACCCCAACCCAAAACACACTCCCGGCACTCCGCCCCGTAAACACCCCCTCCTCCGTAATCATCCCACACAATCCCCACCCTTGCGCCGGCCTCCCCGGCTGCGGAAACATCTCCGCATTACTCAGCGTGACGTGCTCCTTTGCCGAAGCCGCCAGGCCGCGCGCGAAATCCGGCTTGTCCGGGATCTGGTTCGTCCATATCTCGTGGATGGAGGCCGGGCTGAGGAGTCGTGTGCCGCTGGGTGCGTGCACGCCGTCGTTGATGAGCACGGTGAGGATTTGGGCGAAGGCGAGGGGTTTGGCGTAGAGGCCGCTGCCGCCGGCTTGGAAGAGGGTGGCGCGGCGCGCGGGGGTGTGGGCGGTGAGGGCGCGGCGGGCGGTGTGGTCGACTTCTTCGGCGGTGCCGTCTTTCCAGTGCTGTGTCATGCGGGCGAAGTTTGTTTGCTGCGCGGGGGTCGGGAAGAAGGTTATGTCTTTGAGGCCGAGGGGCGTGAAGATGTGGGTTTCGAAGTAGTCGGATAGGGAGAGGCCCGTGGCGCGGGAGATGAGCTCGCCGACCCAGTCTATGTTGGGCTGGTGGGGGGGTTAGTTGTGGTGGTGGTGGTGATGTATTTCGAGATTGGGGATTTGGGCGGGAAAAGGGGGGAGGTCGCAACGTACACCGTATTCCCAGCGCTCGCCGGGTTGGTTGACAAGCGGCGTGCCGAGAAAGTCGTTCGCGTCGGCGCTGAGCTCATCGATGCCGGCCGGACGCGCCCAGAGCGTCAGCTTCCGGTTCAGAAAGCTGTATCCGAAGCCGGCGGTGTGGGTGAGGAGTCTGCGGAGGGTGATTTCGGCGGTGCGCTCGGCGAGCGTTCCGTCGTCCATGAGCACCTTCTTCTCCTTCAGCTCGGGACAGAGGGCGTAGACGGCCTCGTGGTCGTCGAGCGCGAGCTTGCCCTGCTCGACGAGCTGCATTGCTGCGATTGCCGTGACCATCTTCGTGCACGAGGCGATCCAGAACATGGTGTCGAGGTCGACGGGGCGTTTGTCTTCTAGGCCGCGCGTGCCGGATGTTTCGGCGATGAGGTTCTTGCCATTGCGGTCGACGGCGACAAAGGCCAGGGCTGGTATGCCGGCTTTCTTGTTCGAGGTGGTGCCGTTGAGGATAGCCTTGATGTTGGCAACCGATTGCGCCGACAGAGCCATATTTGAAGAGAGGGGGGAGGGCCGGGACGGAACGAACGGGAGAATGCAAAGTGTTGGTTTGGGCAAATTCGCACAAGCAGCTTCTGAACGACAACTATTTATACAACAAAACACAACATGGTATCGTAGCTCACCCGCGCTGTTGTTGGCCCCAAAGGTCTAGAATCTTTAGTATCAGAAACACGGCAGCAATGCAAGTGTGATGATAGAGTGACAAGGGGTTGACTAGGGCGGTCCGTTACCACCAAAAGTGCGAAAGCCAAAACAATCTCAGAGCCTCATAACGCGCGCCTCGCCGCGCCATTGATAGAGAGTCGGCGAATAAAAGTGTTATATTAGGCGATTTATGTCTTGATATAACCGCGTAGGTATAAATAGCCTAGTCTAGCGAACTTGACACCCAGGCTGATACTATGTGCGGAAGCATATCATAATAAAACTTACCACGTTTCCAGTGCTGATCTCTCCCTGTCGCTATACCACGACTGGTGCATGTTTTAGCTAGACTGGGAGTAATTAATAGCGTTATAGTGAGTCCCCTAGTATGCGCTTCTTCTCAAGGGCTATATCACCTCCTGCTAAGGCTGAAGTCATGAACAAGATCAGCATAGATAGGGAGACAGTATTGTTTTCATTTCTGCACTTCTGCTACTAACCGACTGCCCTACGCCCTCGTCTCGACCCCTACCCCTACCCCGCTGCCGCTTTCCGCTGCCGCACTTTCACTGCTGCGCATTCGCTATTCGCTTGCGGTTATCATTTTCATCATCCGACAATCCTTCCATTTCGCTTACACAATAAAAGGCCGCATCAGGGTTGTGACTTTGGCTGATGTGCGCCAATAACACGCCTTTCATGACCGAGCTTAAGGTTGAGGCTAAGTCTCGTGGAGTGTTTCATCAGCCCTAATGGCCCCTATACCCGGCGGCATGGCCCGCCAAAGGACCACCGTGGCGTTGAACGTTTTCTGCTGTTCTGGGACGATAGAGACCTGAGGTCCTTTGTGCAATTGATCGTTGACCATGCGTTCAACATGCTCACCTCGTCTTGCGCTTCTGCAAAAGACTCATGACTTCCTTGATCCCAGCCATCAACAACGGTACAGCGACAGGCCCAAGTAGGGGCAGATAGACGGCGACTTTGTGCTCGTCCGGAAAATATACCATGCCGACCATAGAGCGTTCGAAGAATGCCTTTTCTGCTTCGGTTTCGGCAATGCGAGCGTGTTGCAGGGCAGAGTGGAATTGCCCTTTATGGAGAGCATCACAGGCCGAGCCCAAGTGCTGGATTGTGGCGTCAACCGATCCAGCCACACTATCAGGAATGGCAATGGATGACAGCTGTTGTGTCAATCTGGCCAAAGCTCCGAGAGTGGACGAAGCCGAGAACAAAAGCGATGCGGCGCGTACTCTTGTCAGAGTCGAAAGACGCAAGGGCAGAGAGGCGGGTGACTCTGGTAGGCCCAGTAAAGCCAGGAGCTGATTCGAGAAAGACAACATCGCTGGTCGTAAAGTGTCTTTCGACAAGGTTGTCGTCTTGTTTTGCCCAGATTCAGGGTTCAGAATTAATACACCTCCCCACTGAGGAATGAGCCAGCTATTCCCACCATTCTCCTTTACCTTTACAACGAGAGGACCCTGATCAGGAGATGGCACGTAGATCACGAAATTCACTGTCGGCCCCGCACCAATAGACGGGCTCAATGGCCATTCAGCAGCATTAATAAATCCGCTCAGGTCCTCTTTCCGCAGAGTCCATGCGTTCGCCTCTTCGTCGTATTCGGGTTGACGTATTGACGGGGAGATAGTTGCATAAAGTTGAACTTGGGTGTCAACCGTAAACTTGCTAATCGTAGACAACGCCTCCAGGAGTGGCTCTACGTACTCCTTCAACGCAGATTCAATGGCCCAGTCAGACGGTACGGCTGTAGGTGTGAACAGAGAGAACGTCAGATGATATGTTGGC
This sequence comes from Pseudovirgaria hyperparasitica, assembly GCF_010093815.1. Classification (NCBI taxonomy): domain Eukaryota; kingdom Fungi; phylum Ascomycota; class Dothideomycetes; order Acrospermales; family Acrospermaceae; genus Pseudovirgaria; species Pseudovirgaria hyperparasitica. The sequence continues at coordinate 986,601 of NW_022985562.1, forward strand.
GCATATTTAAAGGCCCTGGTAGACTGTCGAGCGAGAGCAGAAGCGCGTTCCGGCGAGAGGACTTGTGCCTTGCCACCATGCGTTGCTGTGTTGGACGTGAACGTATGGATTAGCATAGCCTGTTCTTCCTCAAATAGCACATGCAGTTCGTTTGCAAGAAAGGTGCCAAGCGGAGACGAAGTCGAGGATGCGGATGGCACTTGGTTTGGAGAATAGAAGATATCCACGGCCGCTTTGAAAGCCTGAAGCTCTGACCGTGGTGTTGGGCCCTCTGTGGCAGGCAGAAGTTTGACCCAAAGCGCCGTATCTTCGCCATCACCATCATAGGCTGAATCAATGCCCATCCGGCTTCCATCCCTGACAGTATGTGTGGTCCCGTTCGCTGTCGTGCTCGTTTCCGTGAGAACCAGGCGCAGGTGGTGAGCAGAAAACTCATTCAGATCATCGAGAGCATGCTGTGTGATACGGATGAGATGTTGCGCATCATGTAGCGGCATTGATGGTACATCTACGGCGATCCGTAGAGGGAAGACAGGCTTGCATATCTAGGCGCAAGGTCAGCACGTTGTTCCTTGTCCACTGAGCAATCAATAGGCACACCTTTCCGTCGGCCCATTCTTTCATTGTATCCAGCGGAAGAGTAGCCCGGTATATCGCTGTTGTTTTCCACCATATTGGAAGACCTAGGAATACGACAATCGACCAAAATGACAACACAACCCAGCGTCGAGTCCATACCGCGGCCGCGGTCTCCGGAGGAGGCTGTGTCGTCGCAAGGACAGCATTGATTACATTAACAGGCGAAGAATCTCCAGAGTCGACATGAGATGTCTGCGACGCGCCCTTCGCAGCGCGACTTGACATGATGCGTTCGGTCTTGTGTGCCCGAACTCAGAAGGACCAGGGGAAGTTGATGAACGGCCATGAATTAGGGGGGTTTTGCGGCCATCCATAAACCACGCTAGGCATATTTAGTAGACATCCATGCCGCTAAGGTCGTCTAACGTCCATGTTGTCTCGCAGTCATAATAGACACTACATCGTGTTGCAGCACCAGAATTTCGTTTGCACAATGCATATGATCCATGTGCTGTCTTTCTCCCGTCTACGTCGTCTATCTTCAGTTTGGCTCATTTCTGGCCTCGTAGTAAACTACCTTATCCCCCCGTAGGCTAAGTCTAGACTATACAGATCTGACTGGACCGGGGCACACTCTGGAAGAGTAACAGTACTGGACGAAGTACTCGGATAATACGCACGATAAGTACTGCGGCATTTGTTGTGGCCATACCACCTGGTACCATTCTTATATTGGTCGTGCGGACTAGCACTATCCGGCGTTGGACGGTAGAGCTTGGCTTCATGAGAAAGAGAGAGCAGGGAAGCGTAATCTAGGACGACTGATGAGCCGCTCTCGATAAGTTCTGTCTATCCAGAAGCATGTAAATTGTCTTACGGCAGTGAGTAGATTATGAACGAGATGCCTATACCGTACGACTCGCGTTCTATATTACACGAACCGGGTGAAGCATAGTGACGGGATACTCGGAAACATAATTGCAAAATTATCTTTGAGCCGCTACCGTGATAGACGAAGGATGTTGGATGCACTATTACATATTTGGAAGGGGAAGCACGACGTCCGATCGACAGTAAGGAAGTCTCCTGTTGTAAAGCTATACTCGAAACTGCACTTCTTCTACACATACATACTAAGATGCCCAAGTCGAATGTAAACATCAGTTTCAGCCCCGAAGAAATAAGACATACACATTTACCCCGCTCGTATCTTCCACACATCGACTTGTGGATGCCTACGCTAGCGCTTACACCTATACCACAAAGGGAAAGTGAAAACATGAGATTCTACTGGAAAAGCGCCATTGTCGGATCAATTGATAAGCCGGGCTTGAGCTGACAATAGATGAACCACTTGTCTGAAGTGTACTTCTTTCCCTTCTTTCCTACACAGCTGCATGATACAAACGGCTTAAATCCAAGGGAGAAAAGGCGAACAATCGCGAATCAGACAAAAGCACGGAATACACTTCGAGCCATCACCACGCCCACCTAGAACTTCCTACTCCATAAGCCCAACCACCAGGCCGAACAAAACAACAATGCCATTCACCCACCCACCACCATACCACGGCAGCTGCCCCTGCCGCACCATCCGCTACCGCCTCAACGCCACACCCCTAGTCTGCCATCTCTGCCACTGCACCAGCTGCCAGCAAGAATCCGGCACCGCATACTGCATCAACATCCTCATCGAAACCCGCAACGTCGAGCTCATCGACAACTCGCCCCCGCTGCTCAGCAACGACATCCCCACCGACTCGGGCGATCCGCAGACCCTGTTCCGCTGCCCGAAATGCTACTTTGTCCTCTGGAGCTACTATGCCTGGCCCGTGATGAGCATGGTCCGCGCCGGGACGCTGGACACGGCGGATCTGCGGCGGTTGACGCCCGATGTGGAGATCTATACGAAGAGTCGTCTGGCGTTTGTGCGGGTGGAGTGGGAGGGCAAGAGGGAGTTTGTGGAGAGTTATGAGCGCGAGCTGGTTTGGTGCGAGGAGAGTAATAGGCGACGGGACGTGTATCTGCCGGAGTTGCTGGCGTACAAGGAGAAGTTGGAGAGGGAGAAGCAAGAAGGGGGAGTGGTGGTGGAATGAGAGATTGTTGTAGAGTGTCGTTGGAGGCTATGTGTAGTGGAGTTTAGTCGGAGGTCAGTGTAGTATGTTACATGAATGAGATAATGAGAAAAAGAAGCTTGATAGCGAAATATAGCTTGAGACCAATTCTTTATACCTACTCGTCGCCATTCTACACAATTCAGACCTTCGGACAAGGCGAAATATAAAAGACAGTTGATATCTACAGTAGATGTTGATCAGTAACTTGACCACACGCAATCCAAAAACGCATACCTCCAGAGTCCCTAGGGCTTTGAAATGTACTACTATGCTCGACATCGAGCAAGTACTCACCACTACATGCTAATTCAAGCTTGCATGGTGAGGGAATGCAGATTGCAATACTCGTGGGGGTGAGAGGGGAATTATGTGCTCTCTTCCCTACCATATATAGGAGGACATTGTAAGTCTATATGTAAAAGGGTTTCGAAGTATGAATTGATTGCAAGAAATTGGTTAAAATATGAGAGGGTTTCAACTAGGCGTCTGGAAATGTAGTTGCCGTGTACAAGTTGAGGTAGCGTCACTCAGGCTCCTCGGATCTGATTCAATTGGCATGAGTTGCAGTAGATTCTACTTTCAGATGATCGCAATGCCAGACTTTAATTTGCGGGGTCCTGTCAGATAAGACAACGTAACGATCTGATACACGGATGAAAGAAGGGACAGTCAAGTAAAGGAACTAGACCTTTCCCATCAAAAGCGTACAAGTGACCAGATTTGGGGAGGAAACATTCAAATCAATGGACTCCTGACGTGTAGAAACGGCACGCGGGTCCGTATCAATTACATATAAATTGGACTGACAATATCTGGATGAATGAGTACCAATGCAATCATTGGTCGACATACGGAAGCTATGTTGGGTGGTCAGTATTCAACGCAGGGTGCACAGAGACTTATCATACATCGTGCTTCCACGTCAATAGTCTGAATTTTCTGGATGCTAATCTGAATAATTGGATGTGTGAGGTTGTACGGTCGTGTGAGCACGTTCCATCATGCCGAAAACCAATATATCGGGAGTCGATCGAATACGGCCTCAGGAGCTCCGTAATACCCAAGAATGGTTTTGAAGGAGTAGAAGACCGGGCGGGTAAAGAAATACATTAGAATTACAAGATGAAACCGAGTCTCCCGTCCTGAAAGAATTTTATTTCCCAACGCCGCGCAATGCATAAACACGGGATACACAGAAGGCGCAGCAAGCGAAATGTAGAAAGTCCAAAGAAGTCATGCACAGACACAACATTTATTAAAAAAAATGTTCGGCCATTCTCATGCCTGAGGAACAGGTTGGGTAAACCTGGCCAATTCGCGAATATTGTCCATGAAACACCGCACAATGTCCTCGTATCTGTTGGGTATATTTTCGCGAACACCATGGAACTCGTGCCGTAGCATGTTAGAGTTCAATTCGATCTCGGCTTCGTGGGTCTGCCTACCGTCGACCTGGTTGATTACTTGGGTAAGGTCTATTTCGCACGCCTGGTGGACATAACAAAGACGATCTTTCTTGCGACTAACCGGCCTCCCGGCTTCTGTACTAGCCACGAGCCCCTCTATGTCGCCCGGGTAATCGACTTCAATGTTGATACTTATGCGACAGTCGAAAATGCTATTTGGGAAGGTCATCTCGATGTTCTGCAGCCGAACTTTGATGATCTTTGCAAGGATCTCCCCAGTTTTGTTGTCACGGGTGACACGAACTTTGTTCGATTTCACATTGCTGTTGAGCAAGCTCCGCGAAAGAGGCGGGACCATGTTAAATCCAGCCTGGTCCAAGTCGTAGAAAGTATCAGTTTCCCGTCGATGGGTGTAGTCTATCCGATGTCGTCTGCTTTGAGGATTCACGCTGATTCTTGTTTGATCATTCAAGAAACGATTGAAGTTCTTGAAGTGAGTCTTGGTCGCATTATTAGCTTTGTTCGGTCCATACCTAGAAACGAAAGTGCTCTTACCTCTTGCATGTTGCTTTCAAACCGGATTCTTCGACTACTGTTGATAATTGCTTCATTGGCTATAGGCAAATAATACCTCTGATCCGTGTCATGATCGATGAGAGTTCCAAGTTTCGCTTCAATTTCTAGTTGCTCGCTAGGCGATAGCTTTGCATCCTTGTCTATCAGCAAATCGAATAGAGCGTCGCATAATCTTCTGGTAATCTCCTCGTAAGGCCGAGAATTGGTGAAACTTGGCTCGAGGTCCTCAATGTTTGTACGTTTAACCTGGTCAGCTTCACGCTGAGGAGTCCCATTCTGCTGTTGGGGCTGCGCTTGTGGCTGAGTACGAGGAATCAAACTCCCTTTGGAATTTGCTTTCTGAGCCCAGATTGGTATGGGATCATGCCTTTTGCGTTTACGTGGTATCAGTCGAGGCGTATTACTCACGTTATGCGAGGCTGTCTGCTGCAAATGTAGCTGTGGAGCGGTACTCGACGCCATGGGTGTCTTTGGCTGTTGTTGCTGGTGGCTACCGGAGAACGTACGAGAGGTTGAAGGTGAGCGTTGAGGTGTGACCCGGCGAGAGGTAGCCGCTGAATTCTGTTGTGGTACGTGAGGTGTCGACTCGCGCCGCAACTGCGGAGAGTGTTCAAGCGCACGTGTTGGAGGCGGCGGCGGAATAGCGGAGAAAGTTTGCGGCGGAGAGCGTTGCAAGATCGATTGCATTGAAGTTGGTGGTGTAACACGGGCTTGATCGTGCTCGCGACTGGCGCGTGTTATGTCCATGGACTGTGTTCTGCTTGGTACCATCGTTTTGGGGCTGACGCTCACGGTCCTTTCCCGTTCTCTCTGTGTAGTATATTCTGACCCGTTCCTCTCCGCTTGCGGACTAATATTGTCGTACACGGCCGGCGATTCTGGTACTAGAACAGGTGGCCGCCCAGATACTGGGGTATTCGACTGAGTATTGTATGAGGTGCTAGATGGTGTTCGCTGTTGATTGTATGGGCTTGCAGGTTCTCTTGATATATAGCTTGAGCTCCGCGGTAGCGAGGGTGGCGGACCGAGAGGTGTCGACGGGTGTGACTGCAGCGCGTGGTTGTATGGCGGTGGATGTGAGAATGACGACGCGGACAGAGGAGATTCTCTATGTGAGTGTGGAGTATGTCCGCGCGCGGACGCCGATGAAGGCGACTGTGAGGGATGTCCTTGGGGCGCATTGTAGCTAACTCCAGCAGTTGTTATTGGATATGGTGAGGCTGAAGGTCTATTGAAGGGCGCTGGAGGAACATGTCCCGTAGGTGTGGTCGCAGAGTATAGCTCTCTCTGGGGATATGAATGAGGATTTGGAGGGTACGGTCCGTGATTGTAGGCTGTTGTAGGAGAAGCGAAGCTATGCGGTGGTGGACGAGGATTGTGAGGAGAACTGTGGATAGGAGAGTATCTGGGCGCAGAGGACTGCGACTGTTTGGGTGTGGTATCCGTCTCTTGCGTGAGCATGGACTTGATATCCATCCTGCAAAGGATATGTACTATCCAGACGGCAAACGTCGATGGGAACAAGGCATTCCGAAAGCTCGCGAGGCGCTCGAAGTTCTGTGCCAAAGTCGCGATGCAGATCGCTTAAGTTACTCAGTCGTAAGCTGTAAGATTCGTAGGCACGGTCACCATGCTCACTCGAAGGGAATAACTTATATCTGGGTCGCGGATTTCACAATTTGCGAGAATATGTCTAGATTCGTCAACAGGAAGGGAAACGAGCTTTCTCTATAAACTGCGAAGTCATTCGTGTTTGAAGCAGTGCAATTCTTTTGACTATCTGGCGTGCATATTACACTGGATTAGTGAGAGGCCCTATATTCCTAAATACCGCTAGCGAGCCTGTAATGTAACACACAGCTTACTGCTCTAGCCTCTTCTTAGGTAGGGGGTTCTCCTACAGAGATATTAGAGCATCCGATCTTTTCCTTGGGCTATTAAAAATATCATTCCAATTAGGTAAATACATCTCCCATTATCGACATAATCATATAGAACCTAAACATCTTCATGAATGAAAGAAGCACTAAATATTCTATATGCTGTCTATCAAGCGTGGCGCTCTCCTCTATATGGGAGCCATCTCGTGGCCCCTTTCAGATCTAGACACCTTCATAATCGACGGGCATTATCCGTGGACCGAAAGCAGGAAGAAACTACGGTGACACCTTTTCACTTACTTTTTTCTTAGAGTCGTTAAGCGAAAGTCACAAGGTGAAGCGCTCTGCGTCCAGGCTCTTTCGTAGCGAGACATATGTATGTGATAAGCAAGATATTGTTTTTGTGACTGGTCATAAAAGGTGTAGTATGCTATGGTAAATGGTCTAGATGTTTGACAGCGTGATGGGGGTGATATGCTCGTCCCCTTGGTAATACCAGAGTATTAAGCAAGATTAATGATTCGTCGTTTGCCTAGAACCTAACTCTCTTAGCATTCGGATGTCGCGCTATATCTCCCCTACCTAAATTTATATAAGATAGATATATTCTAGTATTTTATTATATACTTGTCGCTAATATATTACTATTACTAATTATATATATTTAGTAGATTATTAAGGCTATCTAGTAGTTAGTATATCTATTATATAATATATTTCTAGTATTTTTAACTTATAGTTATATATAGTAGGCCTACCTAGTAAGGTATATAATATAAGTATCTATTACTAAATTAACTTTCTTCTTAAGTATAATATACCCTCTACTATTACTATAGAGAAGTCTTAAGTATCTATCTTAATAGTTAATCGTATAAGGTATAATCTTACTATATATAGCTAGCGAAATAAGTCTCTATCTATAAAGATATATAGTTATAAGACTATCCTTAGTAATTATATAATAGAATTACTATTTAAGTATCTACTCTAAGAGAGATAGCTATATCTTAATAAGATAGTAAAATAGATATATAAAGAGCTTAAGTGTTAGGCACGTAAGGAGCACGTGGCCTGCTAGTTAATTATACATGTATGTAGTAGTCGTATATAAGTAGTGTGCTCCACCCTTGAAGTAGTAGCTTCAAGATTCGGTCCTTTTAGTATAGTTGGTTGGTACGTAGAGCCCGCCTCCTTATATAAATGTAAGGATTATAGACGTAGAATAGTAGTCTAATAGATTATAGGAGGATTCGGGAATATATTTAAAAGGGTAGTCTACTCTCCTAATAAGGTTAATTTCTAAAGAGTAGGAATCAAGTATATGCGGCCTACTTATATAGTAGTCTCGCTTATTCTAGCTAACTTACCCTAGGTCCACCTATTACGGACCGTACTAGACCATAGTATTCTAGTTAAGTCTATCCTAGTATTAGCCCTAATAATATCCTTCTTCTTTTTATACTTCGCCCCGAAGTACTTAGCTATATATAAATCCGTAATTCTATAAGCGTTATATTTATATACGTATCTAATTAAATCTATATAACATTATTAATAGTCTTTATATTAGTAAACTTAAGCTCTAGTTTACTTTTATTTATATA